>NC_045642.1:64065597-64247653 GCF_009829145.1 Chiroxiphia lanceolata | reverse complement strand
CTTGGATTCCTCTGGGTTACAGTTTCTATAATTCCTACGGAGTTACACCAGATGAAGTTTGTACGAGGCAAAATCTTATTAAATGAGACAGTTTTGCCTCAGAGTCATCAACACATCAGTCCCTGTCTGGAATGATCTGTTGCAGTAATCACTGTTCACATCTAATCTGCCCTTGATGGTTGCAACCAAATTCCTCATGAGAAAGTGTGAATTTGTGTAATTTTTTTCGGGCTGTTTGCTTTGGAAATTACTCCAGCCAGACCATCTTCTCCCAAAATAAACACGGCAATCTGGGAGTTGGGAATAATTCATTCTTTTTGCAAAATTACCCACAATCACCTGCCCTGGGCTCTGAAAATTACAATTTGATGGTCTCCCATCAACGTTAACAGGAATTCTGGTGCTCACGTGGACAGAGGGGGTTGTGGCTGCAACAGCAAAGTTGGGAAAAAGGGGAGAGGTCACAATTCCCACACTCTTCCTGGGGATGGAGGTGGATGATGTGGTGGTTTGAGCTACCACAAAAATCCAAATCCAATTTCCAGGCTTCCCCCCATTTCCCTACCGTGAAAATCAGATATCACGACAATTTCAACACTCTGCAGTTAACATATAACCTAAAATGAAATACGAATCCTTCTACTGTACCTCAGCACAACATTATCACAATTTAACTCTGTATTAAGCACTCAAATTACAGCTAAAGCTCTGCCCTCTCAACAATGGCACAGTCTGTTATGTCTGAAAACTTCTCTTTATCTCAACAAGTCTCATCATTCTACTCGCAGCCAATCCAAAAATCCGAGTCATAGCACCAAAAATGTGGTGATTTGAGCCACACGAAAATCCAAAATCCAATTTCCAGGCTTCCCCCACCCCTTCCCTACTGTAAAAAATCAGATATCACGACAATTTCAATACTCTGCAATTAACATATAACCTAAAAATGAAATATGAATCCTTCTACTGTACCTCAGCACAACATTATCACAAATTTAACTCTGTATTAAGCACTCAAATTACAGCTAAAGCTCTGCCCTCTTAACAATGGTACAGTCTGTTATGTCCGAGAACTTCTCTTCTTTATCTCAACAAGTCTCATCATTCTACCTCCAGCCAATCCAAAAACCCGAGACATGGCACCAAAAACGTGGTGGTTTGAGTGAGCCACCACAGAAATCCCAAATCCAACTTCCAGGCTTCCCCCACCCCTTCGGGGGAAATTGGAGTTTGGACTTTGTGGTATGTGGTGGTTTGAGCCACCACAAAACCCAAAATCCAATTTCCAGTCTTCTCCCACCCCTTCCCTACTGTGAAAGATCAGGTATCACAACAATTTCAATACTCTGCAATTAACATAACCTAAAATGATATGAATCCTTCTACTATACCTCAGCACAACATTATCACAAATTTAACTCTGTATTAAGCACTCAAATTACAGCTAAAGCTCTGCCCTCTCAACAATGGCACAGTCTGTTATGTCTGAAAACTCTCTTTATCTCAACAAGTCTCATCATTCTGCTCGCAGCCAATCCAAAAATCTGAGTCATAGCACCAAAAACGTGGTGGTTTGAGCCACCAGAAATCCCAAATCCTATTTCCAGGCTTCCCCCACCCTTCGGGGGGAAATTGGAGTTTGGATTTTTATGTTGGTGGTTTTGAGCCACCACAAAAACCCAAATCCAATTTCCAGTCTTCTCCACCCCTTCCCTACTGTGAAAGATCAGGTATCACAACAATTTCAATACTCTGCAATTAACATATAACCTAAAATGAAATATGAACCTTCTACTATACCTCAGCACAACATTATCACAAACTTAACTCTGTATTAAGCACTCAATTACAGCTAGAGCTCTGCCCTCTCAACAATAGTACAGTCTGTTATGTCTGAAAACTTCTTTATCTCACAAGTCTCATGATCTGAGTCATAGCACCAAAAACGTGGTGGTTTGAGTGAGCCACCACAGAAATCCCAAATCCTATTTCCCTTCCCCCACCCCTTCGGGGGAAACTGGAGTTTGGACTTTTCTGGTATGTGCTGGTTTGAGCCACCGCAAAAACCCAAGGGGAGGAGTGATGGGACAACACTGGAGCCCCACCTGTCTTGTTGGAGAGGCGGAAGGAGACCATCTTGTCCGGGATGCTGCAGACATTCCGTACGGACGCGATGCAGCTGTAGTTGGCGTAGTCCTGAGGGCGAAGGTTCTTCAGCTTCAGGATCTTGTTTCTCCCTGGAAAAGGAGGAGGAGAGAGGGAGAATCAGGAAGGGAAAGAGGCAGAGGGACAAGGAGGGATGCAGGGAACACCCAAATTGGATGAGAGAAGGAAACCGGTTTGACGGAGTCGAGTCGCGGCGTTTTTTGGGGTGATTTATTTAATAAATGTTATTTAAAAAGGGTAAATAAATAAATAACTAATAAGATATAAAAATAAAAACTAAAAATAAAATATAGAAAGTAAAATATAAAATAAAAATATAAACAGTAGAAATAAATAAAAATAAGAATTAAAGAAATGATAAATAACGAAACTGATGAAGGAAGTAAATGATAAATAAAATAACATTAAAAACAGAAATTGATATAAAATAAATAAAATAATAAAAAAGAAATAGAACAGTAATAAATAATAAATGAAAATGTAATAAAAAAATAATAATTAAAATAAACAATGATAATGAAATGGATGAAGGAGATAATGAAAAAGAACATAAATAAAATAAAAATTATATAAATAAATAAATAAAAAATAAACAAATAAATGAATGGTAAATAAGTAAATATAAAAAATATAATAAATGAATAAAAAATTAAAATAAATGATAAATAACTAAATGGATTAAGGAAGTAAATGATAAATAAAATGACATAAAAAAGGAAATGATATTAAATAAATAAAATAATAATTAATAAATAGAATAGTAAATACAATAAAATCAAAAAGTGGTATTTGGGATAATTTATTTTAATAAATATATTTAATAAGAATAAATAAATAAACTAAAAATATATTAAAATAAATAAAAATAATAATTAAAATAAATAATAAATAACTAAATGGATTAGGGAAGTAAATGATAAATAAATGATATAAATAAAAATAAAAAAATATAAAATAAATAATATATATCTAATAATAGATTGGTAAATAAAATAAAATCAATAAAAGTAGTTTTGGATAATTTATTTTAATAAATATATTTAATAAGAATATATAAATGGAAAATGTAATAAAATATATAAATAAAATAATAAGAATTAAATAAATGATAATACTAAATGGATTAAGGAAGTAAGTGATAAATAAAAACAGAAATAACATAACTAATTAAAATTTGTAACATAAACAAATAGAAAATTATAACATAACATAAATAAATAATAAAAAATAATAAAAATATATAAATGAAACCAGAAAAATTATATTTAAAAAATAATAAAATAATAAACAAATAAATAGGAGGGTAAATAAATAAACTGAATTGAAATGGTAAATGAATAAATAAAAATACAATGAAATAAATTAGAAAATAAAAAAGGAAAGAGAGAAAGAGAAGAGAGAGAAAAAGAGAAAGGGAGAAAGGGAGAAAAAAGAAAGGTAATAAAAATAAACAAAAAAATTAAAATAAATTTAAATATTTAATAAATAAATGTATTTCCACAGGGTAGGAAAATGCTTCTATGGAACCGGCAAGGAAAATAAATCCATAAAAACAAGATAGAGATGAAGAGGCAAGAAAAAAAGTCCTTGGAATCAGGCCTGGGAGGTGTTTGGAATATTGGAATTTCTACGTCTAATCAGTCCCAGTGGGATGATGGGATTAGTGAAGCCCGTGGGATTTAATGTTTGTTAGACCAGGCCTTGGAAAGGTTGATCCTAAAGGCGAAGATCCTGCTTTAGGAGGTTTATCTGGGATAGGGAACGGCCTGATCCAGGCTCTGAAAGTTCTGGAAACACAGGGAAACATCCCAGCAATTCCCTCCTCGGCTCCGCTCTCCGAGTCCGACCCGTGGGCTGAGCTCACCATGGAATTCTGGATCACATCCCCAGATTGCAGAGATTTAGAAAAAATGGATGTATTTTTCTTCATTGCTTTGGGTAATTAGTCTAATTACGTCTAATTGCCTAATTATTGTAAATACAGCAAATTAATCTCGCGCTCAGGCAATTACGACGTGTGACGAGGAGGATGCAAACTAGGAGGGGAAAAAAAATCTGGGATTTGGGAAGTTTGGCATTTTCAACACTCCCACAGATGAGAACCTTCAGCTTTGCTCCGTGGCTGCTGAAATAAGGAGCTGATGTCTCCTGACCATTGGAAAACTCGGTTCAAAGTTCAAGGATTACTTTGGAGGTGCCCAGTTTTCCAGGTGCCCTCCATGATTTAAGTGCCAACGGGATTCTGGTGATCCCTCAGCGTGGGGAGCAGGGCAGGGGGGATTGTGTCCCTCTGCCCCTTCAGCTGAGACCCCTCTGCAGAGCTGCTCCAGCCCTGGGAACAGCACAGGAAAGCTCATTCCGTGCCCTCACCCCTGGAAATATTTACCAAACCTGGCAATTGTTTGAGAGGGAGTTTTATTATCCCTGTCAGAGTTGAAGGATTTTTATTCCTGGCTGAGTCTCTGCCTGTCCTGGGGTGAAGGTTCACATGGGAGATGCTTTGTTGGCCAAACCTGGATGGCCCCTCATCCATCTGCTTAATCCTGGGAATCAGCTGAGACAGAGCCCAGCCAGGGTGGAGCTTTGGAAGTGGCTTTGGGGGTGACAATGGATCCATTTAGTCCTGACTCCTTCTGGCAGGGATGGATGGGCTGCATTAGGAATTCTGTCTAAATCAGTTGGATTTGAGGCCTGAGAAGCTCCCGTGTCTCATTGGTTTGGGTGTTGGGAGGTGAGGGGGATCCTGGTTCTGTGTCACCTCAGCTGAGACCCCCTGCAGAGCTGCTCCAGCCCTGGGAACAGCACAGGGAGGACGTGGAGCTGCTGGAGAGAGTCCAGAGGAGCCATGGGATGCTCCAAGGCTGGAGCCCCTCTGCTCTGGATCCAGGCTGGGAGAGCTGGGGGGGTTCCCCTGGAGGAGAGAAGGCTCCAGGGAGAGCTGAGAGCCCCTTCCAGGGCCTGAAGGGGCTCCAGGAGAGCTGGAGAGGGACTGGGGACAAGGCATGGAGGGACAGGACACAGGGAATGGCTTCCCACTGCCAGAGGGTAGGGAAAGGTGGGAGATTGGGAAGGAATTCCTGGCTGGGAGGGTGGGACGGGCTGGGGAATTCCCAGAGAAGCTGGTGTGGAGATGGATGGAGATCTGAACATATCTAAGGACACAGATCTGCTGGGATGGGTCCAGAGGAGGCTCCAGGATGATCAGAGGATGGCAGCTCTGCTGGGAGGAAAGGCTGGGAGTGTTGGGATTGTTCAGCTGGAGAGGAGAAGCTTTGGGGTGACCTGATTGTGGCCTTCCAGGACCTGAAGGATCTACAGGAAAGATGGAGAGAGACTGTGGACAAGGTGGGGGGACAGGACACAGGGAATGGCTTCCCACTGCCAGAGGGCAGGGATAGGTGGGATAGTGGGAAGGAATTCCTGGCTGGGAGGTGGGGAGGTCCTGGAATAGAATTCCCAGAGAAGCTGTGGCTGCCTCTGGATCCCTGGAAGTGTCCAAGGCCGGGTTGGAGCAGCCTGGGCTGGTGGGAGGTGTCCCTGCCCATGGCAGGGGTGGCACTGGATGAGCTTTAAGGTCCCTTCCCACCCAAACCATCCTGGGATTTTTTGCCATAACTAAAACAAGAAAACCATCAGAAATAACAGATATCCCTTTTCTGGGGGTAAAAAACCTGAGAAATTTTGAGTCACAACTTGTTTCCTTTTCCACTTCCCCTGATTTTCAGATAAAATCCACCTTTAAGCCACTCCACGAGAAAATTCCATCCCAAATTTGTCCCTCTTGGTCCCTCTTCACATCAGCTCCCACGATTTGCAACCCTCTCATTAGCTGAGCTAATTAGGCAGAAGATGCTGACGACTCTTGACCCTCTAATTACATCTTTTCCCTCTTATAAACACGGAGCAGATCTTGTCAGGACACACTAATTCAAACTGACCTCCAAGAAATAAATAAACGTCATGGAGAAGCTTTTAACTGTCAACAGGATGTGTTTTTTATTCATTAATTAAATTTATTCATTCATTTGATTTATTTTCATTTATTAAATGTGATTTATTCATTAATTAAACCCGCTCAAGAGATTTTAGGAAGGATGATCCAAATAGCCTGGAAATATTAAAAAATATCTAATTTATTTAATTTTGTGTGACAAATTTTCATTAGAGAAATTCTTAGATTTTTAGGGAAGGCAATAATCAGCATTTCTGTGCTGAAATATAAACCAAAAATCCTCTATTCAGAGAGACTCTCACTTTTTAATTAAAACATTTAAAAACTCCACTTTAGGCACTCAAGCCCAAGCAAACAAGCCACAGATTTGCTAAACTGGGTTTAAATGAAAATGGTAACTAAAATAAATAAAAATATATCATGAAATAATTAGAAATAATAAAAAATAAAAAAAGAGAAAAAAAGAAAGAAAGAGACAAAGAAAGAAAGGAAGAAAGAAAGAAAGAAAGAAAGAAAGAGGTAAATCAAATAAAATTAATAAAAATAAAAAATAAATTTTAAAAAGTCATGAAATTAAAAATAATTTTATTAGGCTGAGCAGATCAATAACTGGGCTCTTTAATCTAATTCCCAGCTCTGCAAGGAGGCTCCAGCTCTGCTTTTCCCAGGGAAAATATGGAGCAATAAAAAGCTGTCAAGCACAATAAAAGGGAAAAAAAATGAAGGTGCTCTCCAATCATCAGCTGAAAATTATTTCTGAAAGTCACAGGTTGCTTTCTGCTCTGAACACCAAATCAGCACTTTTCACCTCCCTCTTTACTTGTTATTGCTTGAGATTGTTCCAAAACAATTTTTATCCTTTTAATTTTTTTTTTATATTTTTGGTTTTTACATTTTTTTTTCTACATTGTTTCTTTTTTGCCAACACCATCCCACACTTTTGCCTGCAGACAATGGGATGTGCCCCTTTTATTCTGGTGCTGTGTGAATGTGTTGAAAATGAATTAATCTCATTTAAGCTGACGGGGCCCAGACTGGTTTCCTGGCTGTGAGTGGGAGCAAGAAAGCTTTAAAATGCATTTATTCTCTTTTTTTCTTGCCACCTCCCCTTTCAGGTGTGAAACTCTGGCACCAAAAAATGCTATTTTAAGACAAGAATAGCAGAAAAAAAGAATAAAAAAACCCACCACGGGGAGTTGCCAAAGAGTTTGGAATCCTGGAATGGTTGAGGGTGGAAAAGACCTTTGAGATCATCAACTAAACCCCACTAAAACATGTTCCCAAGTCCACATCCACGGGATTTTTGAGCATTTCCAGGGATAGGGGTTCCACTACTTTCCTGGGCAGCCTGTTCCAATGTTTTCCAAGAAAACATTTCCCAAAGATTTCATATAAACCTCCCCTGGCCTTCAATAAAGAGCTTTTTAGGCAGCAACTTCTGGTGTGGAATCTCCGTGTTGGATTGGGAAGGATGGGGAAACAGGAGTCAACTCAGAGCTCTGGGCTTGCAGTAGCCAGGAAAAATCACTTTAAAAGGCCTCCCAGAGAGGGAAATCCTCCCATAACTTCTTATTTTATAATTTTACCAACAATTAAAACAATTAAAACTTAAACAAATAAAAAATCCCCACATCCACCCCACACACCAGGCAGGGATCTGCACAGAGCATTTATTCCCCTTTTGCCCCCTCCTCTCTCAAGTGTGATATTCTGGCACAAAAAATTTCTATTTAAAGACAAGAAAAGCAGAAAAAATAATAAAAAAAAACCACCACGGGGAGTTGCCAAAGAGTTTGGAATCCTGGAATGGTTGAGGGTGGAAAAGACCTTTCAGATCATCAACTAAACCCCACTAAAACATGTTCCCAAGTGCCACATCCACGGGTTTTCTGAGCATTTCCAGGGATGGGGACTCCATCACTTTCCTGGGCAGACTGTGCCAACGTTTTCCAACTCTTCCCAAGAAAAATATTTCATAGAAACCTCCCCTGGCCTTCACCAAGAGCTTTTTAGGCAGCAACTTGTGTGTGGAATATGGGAAGGATGGGGAAACAGGAGTCAACTGAGAGCTCTGGGCTTGCAGCAGACAGGAAAAATCACTTTAAAAGGCCTCCCCCGATAGAGATATCCTCCCAAAACTTCTTATTTTACAATTTTACCCAAAAAAAAGTGTTTTACAAAAATAATAAAGCCATAATTTATATCAGGAAGTCTTTTAACAACAACCAGGCGCATTCGCTCGGACGTCATTACTTCGAGGGCATCCCCCACATTCCCAACCCCAGAAATCAGGCAAGGATCCTTTTCCAGAGGCTAAAGAAGGTCAGAATTCCCTCCTGGGATTCTTACCTGGGTAAAGAAGGGCTCGTAGATCTCCACTCCTTGTCGGAGCCCTGCAGCAGCACCTCCTGCCCGCGGCGCCAGCTGTACCGCACCGGCGGGTTGGAGTTGGCCACGCACCTGAGGAACACGGTTTTCTCATAGTAAAACTGCTCCTTGGCCTCCCCAATGCTCTGGTGGACTGTCACTATGGGATCATCCAAATCTGGGAAGAGATAGGAAGACAAAGCAAGAGAAAGTCAGGCTTTGGTTGAGTCTACGACAGGAAGATCGTGCGTCGTGTTACATACAAGTCAAGAGCAAACAGAGGCAACATGGCTCCATGAGCCACAAACTGTAGGGATTTTGCTGCAAAATTCAGTTTTGGAGCGTCTTTTCATGTGAAGTTTTAAATTTCATTTCATTGTCTTTCAGGAAGACAAAGCAAGAGAAAGTCAGGCTTAGTTGAGTCTGCGACACGAAGCGTGTTCGTCACATCATAGAGAAGTCAACAGCAAAACAGAGGAAAAACAGCTCCATGAGCCACAAACTGTAGGGATTTTGCAGCAAAATTCAATTTTGGAGTGTGTTTCATGTAGAGTTTTAAATTTCATCTGATTTTCTTTCAGGAAGACAAAGCAAGAGAAAGTCAGGCTTTAGTTGAGTCTACGACAGGAAGATTGTGCATCGCATTATAGACAAGTCAAGAGCAAACAGAGGCAACACAGCTCCAGAGCCACAAATTGTAGGGATTTTGCAGCAAAATTCAGTTTTGGAGCTTGTTTTATGTGAAGTTTTAAATTTCATTTCATTTTCTTTCAGGAAGACAAAACAAGAGAAAGTCAGACTTAGTTGAGTCTACGACATGAAGCGTGTGCGTCACATCATAGAGAAGTCAGCAGCAAAACAAAGGAAACAGCTCCATGAGCCACAAACTGTAGGGATTTTGCAGCAAAATTCAATTTTGGAGTGTGTTTCATGTAGAGTTTTAAATTTCATCTGATTTTCTTTCAGGAAGACAAAGCAAGAGAAAGTCAGGCTTTAGTTGAGTCTACGACAGGAAGATTGTGCATCGCATTATAGACAAGTCAAGAGCAAACAGAGGCAACACAGCTCCAGGAGCCACAATTGTAGGGATTTTGCAGCAAAATTCAGTTTTGGAGCTTGTTTTTATGTGAAGTTTAAATTTCATTTCATTTTCTTTCAGGAAGACAAAACAAGAGAAAGTCAGACTTAGTTGAGTCTACGACATGAAGCGTGTGCGTCACATCATAGAGAAGTCAGCAGCAAAACAAAGGAAACACAGCTCCATGAGCCACAAACTGTAGGGATTTTGCAGCAAAATTCAGTTTTGGAGTGTGTTTCATGTGGAGTTTTAAATTTCACTTCTCAGGTAGAAAAATCAAGATAAAGTCAGGTTTTAGTTGAGTCTACGACATGAAGATTGTGCATCGCGTTATATACAAGTCAAGAGCAAACAGAGGCAACACAGCTCCAGGAGCCACAAACTGTAGGGATTTTGCTGCAAAATTCAGTTTTGGAGCTTGTTTTTATGTGAAGTTTAAATTTCATTCCATTTTCTTTCAGGAAGACAAAGCAAGAGAAAGTCAGACTTAGTTGAGTCTACGACACAAAGCACTTGCGTCACATCGTAGAGAAGTCAACAGCAAAACAGAGGAAAATCAGCTCCATGAGCCACGAATTGCAGGGATTTTGCAGCAAAATTCAGTTTTGGAGTGTGTTTTCATGTAGAGTTTTAAATTTAATTTCATTTTCTTTCAGGAAGACAAAGCAAGATAAAGTCAGGCTTTAGTTGAGTCTATGACAAGAAGCATATGCATTGCATTATATACAAGTCAAGAGCAAACAGAGGCAACACAGATTTTAGGGATTTTGCAGCAAAATTCAGGTTTAGAGCTTGTTTTCACGTGGAGTTTAAATTTAATCTGATTTTCTTTCAGGAAGACAAAGCAAGATAAAATCAGGCTTCGTCGAGTCTCCGACGGGACGTGCGCGTACAAAAGTCGAGAGCAAAATAGAGGCAGCACAGCCACAGATTGTAGGGATTTCGCAGCAAAATTCAGTTTTGGAGCTTGTTTTAATTTGGAGTCCTAAACTCCCTTTCCTTAGAATTTTAAACTCCATTTTAAACCCCCTTTAAAACTCCCTTGGAACGGAGCTGCATTTCCAACCCATGCTTTTTAGACACAATAACATCTCCGATATCAACGCAGGATAATGCCAATCATATTTTTATTATGCTCCCATTACTCCTTTGCTTTCAGCTGGTTTTTCAGCTTTACTACTCGTTTCTTTTATGCCTTTCAGACGAAATTATGAAGCTTTTTTGGAAATAAATAGACAGCCTGATTTGCATCCTAATGGTAGGAGCCACCAGCGCACCGATCATGGGCACGCAGCTGTTTTTCCCTTCAGAGCCGCAATTTAATCCAGCAATTTGATGCACATTCCCTTCTTTAGTTACAGGCATTTAACTTCCAGCAAGGTAAATTCATCACAGGCTTTAGAACACACTCCTCTTGATTAAAAGACAGATATCATATAATTATTCCCGCTGCAGCAGCTCCGAGCAAACGAGAGCCCCGGCGGAATTCAAGGATGGAGAAGGGAAGGAACGAGGATTCCTTGGAATGTGAGCGCTCCAAGGTGATTTTTGGGCTTTACTCCACCAGGAGTAAGCTGGGGGGTTGTATGAGCTTTGTCAGAAGGAACAGTTATATTAAGGATGGAAAATCAAACACAACCAGGGAAGCAACGGATATTTTTCCTAAATATTGGTTGAAAACACCCAACCTCCGAATGACCACCCAATTCCTTCCCACTATCCCATCTATCCCTGCCTCTGGCAGTTTGAAGCCATTCCCTGTGTCCTGTCCCTCCCTGCCTTGTCCCCAGTCCCTCTCCAGCTCTCCTGGAGCCCCTTTAGGCCCTGCAAGGGGCTCTCAGCTCTCCCTGGAGCCTTCTCTTCTCCAGGGGAACCCCCCCAGCTCTCCCAGCCATTCCCACATCCAGTCTGGGCATTTCCCATTCCCTCCTAGATGATGTGCCCACACAGAGCTGGGAAGCTCTTCCAGCCCAAACTGCTCATGAGCCTCAGATCAGTTTGTGGGACACCATTCCCTGCTCTCCAGCTTCCCAAACATTTCCTCTGCTGCCACCTTGGACCTCCTCAGGCCACGAATCCCCGTGATCCAACTGTCCAGCCAAAGAATTAGCTGGATATTGGGAAGGAATTGCTGGCTGGGAGGTTGGGGAGGCCCTGGAATAGAATTCCCAGAGAAGTTGCGACTCCAGCCCTTGGAGCACCTTTGTGGCCTCCTCTGGAATCCTTCCAACAGCTCCTTCTTTTATGGGGGCCCCAGAGCTGGATGCTGCATTCCAGGTGGGATCTCCAAGCACATTCCCACATTCCCACTCAGCCTTGACTGAAATCACTTCAGAACATTTTCCTCCTAAAATTTCAACACTGTTTTGAGTAGGACTGATTTAATCACTCGCGCACAAATTTAACCCTGGCTTTGCAAAGTCTTGTGTGGGTAACAAATGAGAGGACAATTCCCTCCTTTTTTTGAGGCCACAATCCAGGGAAATGTAGAACAAGACACTCCAGTCTTCATGTGACAAAGGGAACCCACACACCCAAGTCCTTCTTCAAAGGTGGAATCATGGAATCCCAGGATTGATTGGAAAGGCCCTCCAAGATCCCCCAGCCCAACCATCAACCCACCACCACCAAACCCTGTCCCCCGTGCCACATCCACAGGTTCTTTGAACACTTCCAGTGACTCCACCACTGCCTGTTCCAACACTTAAAAACCCTTTCCACGGAGAAATTTCCCTGATATCCAATATAAACCTCTCCTGGTAGAACTTGAGGCCCTTTCCTCTCATCCCTGAGAACAAGGACAGTGGTTTTTAGGGGGAGCATCACGTGCATTTTGCTCCAACCCTGCTGGAATCAACCACAGGGTGTTGTGTGAGGTGTCCATGAGTGCAGCAGCTCTCACAAAATCTGGGATTTTGTCCCTTCCCAAGAACTGTGAGCCCCATGGGCTGAAGGGAAAACCACTGTTAACAAACTGAACAGCTTGGAATTCGTCAACACCCCCCCGGCGAAAAGCAGTTTGCACCTAAAAATTAGTCTTCAGCAGCTCCACTTGCATTTGCATAACAAGAGCGAAGCCTCTTGATTAATTAGAAGCAAAATGTTCCAGAATTTGCAATAATTGAAGCAATGATACCTCGTAATGGGGGCACAGATTTTAAGTAAATGTTACCCTCGTCCTACCCGACGAAACATTTAATTTAATGCCACGGGAGCAAACTGTGGAACCGGTGCCTCAAATGAGGTTGGCATTTCCTAATGAGATCTCAGTGTTGGTTTAAAGGTTATTTGAAATCCCAGCAGCATTTGGAAAGGGGGTGTTATGCATTCTACTCCTGCAGGAGGAAATAAAAAGGAGCGGATGAACCGGTGGCGATTTTTAGGGCAAACAGTTTTTCCTGGGATTTGGATGGGAACAGAAGGTGTCGCACAGGAAGATTTCCAGCAGACATCACCAAGTCCAGGGATCACTTCTGTCATCTCTCCCCCTGAGCTGATGGTGGGAAATACTCAAGAGGGCTTCGCTCAGCTTTGGCCACAACAACCCCCGGCAGCTCCAGGCTGGGCCAGAGGGGCTGGAGAGCAGCCAGGCAGGAAGGGAGCTGGGAGTGGGGATGGACAGGGAGCTGAACAGGAGCCAGAGTGTGCCCAGGGGGACAAGAGGGCCAATGGATCCTGGCCTGGCTCAGGAACAGGGTGGCCAACAGGGCCAGGAAGTGATTCCTGCCCTGGACTCAGCGCTGCTGAGGCCACCCCTGGAGTGCTGTGTCCAGCTCTGGGCCCTCAGCTCAGGACATGGAGGGGCTGGAGCAGGTGCAGAGGAGAGCAACGAGGCTGGGGAAGGGACTGGAGCACAAGTGCTGGGAGGAGAGGCTGAGGGACTGGGGGGGCTCAGCCTGGAGAAGAGGAGGCTCAGGGGAGACCTCCTCACTCTCTGCAACTCCCTGACAGGAGGGGAGCCAGGGGGGGTTGGTGTCTTTTCCCAGGCAACTCTCAGCAAGACAAGAGGGCTCGGTCTTCAGCTGTGCCAGGGGAGGGTTAGGTTGGAGATTAGGAAGAATTTCTTTGCAGAGAGGATGCTCAGCCATTGGAATGGGCTGCCCAGGGAAGGGGTGGATTCTCCATCCCTGGAGGTGTTTAAGGACAGACTGGATGTGGCATCAGTGCCATGGGCTGGGAACCACGGCGGGGTTGGATCAAGGGTTGGACTGGATGATCTCAGAGGCCCCTTCCAACCCAGCTGATTCTGTGATTCTATGATAAAATAGACACAGCAAAATCCCTCAAAACCTAAAACCAGGCCTAAAGGTGAGCTCGCCGAGGGGTATCGTCGGCTTCCAAAGTTTGGATATGAGGAAAGAAACTGCCAGGTTTAAACAGAAAAACCTTCAGTTCCAGAAGCTGGGGAAAAACCTCTGTTTGAGGGACAGACCAGATGTCACTTGTTTGGAATGCTCTGCCAAGGCACAGGTGCTCTGATGTTATCAGACCTCTGTATAAACCCATTGTGTTCTTCCCTTTTGCATGTAACCTGTTGCATCTGTATATTCAATACCTAATCCCCCTGTAAAATCCCCCAAGATAAAACAGGGTTTTTTCCTATGATGTAAGTGCTGAGACCCAAAATTTGTCATTTAGGATGCCACCCTTGGAGACACTCAAAGTTTGACTGGACACAGCCCTGAGCAACCTGAGCTAACCTGACATTGGCCCTGGTGTGGGCAGGGGGTTGGAAAACAGGTCCTGTCAGATTAATTTACTCCAAATTACTCCAGAATTCCAGGAGCTGGGATGCCCCCTCTGGTTTGTGTCTCTTGCAACAGGTCCATGCTGGGTTACAGAACCATGGAATCATGGAATGGTTTGGGGTGGAAGGGATATTAGGGATCAACCAGTGCCACCCCCTGCCATGGGCAGGGACACCTTCCACTAGCCCAGGGATCCCAGACTGGCCTTGGACACTTCCAGGGATCCAGGGGCAGCCACAGCTTCTCTGGGAATTCTATTCCAGGGCCTCCCCACCCTCCCAGCCAGGAATTCCTTCCCTATATCCCACTTAAATCTCCCCTTTTCCAGCTTAAAGCCATTCCCTGTGTCCTGTCCCTCCCTCCCTTGTCCCCAGTCCCTCTCCACCTCTCCTGGAGCCCCTTTAGGCCCTGCAAGGGGCTCTCAGCTCTCCCTGGAGCCTTCTCTTCTCCAGGGGAACCCCCCCCAGCTCTCCCAGCCTTTCTGTCATCCAATCTGGGCATTTTTCCTTTCCTTCCTCACTCCAAGGCCTGTCCAACCTGACCTTGGAGAATTCCAGGCGTGAGGAGTTCACAACCTCTCTGGACAAGCTGTGCCAGGACCTCACTACCCTTGGAATAAAGAATTCCTTCCCAATATCCCACCTAAATCTCCCCTTTTCCAGCTCAAAGTCATTCCCTGTGTCCTGTCCCTCCATCCCTTCTCCCAAGTCCTTTTCCAGCTGATCCAGCACTGGCAGGGAGAAGCAGGCACTGGGCTCTGCCAGGGGATGGATTTGGATAAGAGCAGAAGGAAAACCTCAAAGCATTCCAGGCTGGGAATCCAACTGCAGCAAAGTCCTCTGCCAAAGCATTTCATAATGGTCAATTCATGGAAAATTCGCACTGCAGAACCAAGTGGAATATTTTTCCATCCTAAGTGCTGGAAAAATCCCGGCAGCTGCAGCACAAAGTGAAAAGGAGCAGCACTGACAAATAGGAGGCAAAATGATGCTCCCAGTTTTTTTTGGAGATCTCACTGATCCAGGTTGGGCAGGGCCAGGGAAAGGTTTAACTGGGCCCTTGCACGAGGCTGAGCTTTGAGAGAGCTGAAAGGGACAAAAAGCATTAAAAGCATCAAAAAAAAAAAAAGTTAAAAACGTTAAAAAGATGTTTTCTGGATCGTCTGAAACTCCCAAATTCCCTGCTTTTAAAGCCACCTGATCCCTGGTGGAAGCTCTGCAGAGCTCTGGTTTCCATGGCTGGGTGAATTGTTGCTAATTGATATTCAAGTTGATAAAGAGACTTTCAAAAAAAAAACGTGTTTAAAGCTCCGTGGTCCACAGCAGAAGGATGTGAAGCTGCTGGAGAGAGTCCAGAGGAAGCCATGGAGATGCTCCAAGGGTGGAGTCCCTCTGGAGCCAGGTTGGGAGAGCTGGGGGGTTCCCCTGGAGAAGAGAAGGCTCCAGGAGAGCTGAGAGCCCCTTGCAGGGCCTAAAGGGGCTCCAGGAGAGCTGGAGAGGGACTGGGGACAAGGGAGGGAGGGACAGGACACAGGGAATGGCTTTAAACTAAAAGAAGAGAGATTTAAGTGGGATATTGGGAAGGAATTTTTGGCTGGAGGGCGGTGAGGGGCTCGGATGGAATTCCCAGAGAGCTGTGGCTGCTCCTGGATCCCTGGAAGTGTCCAAGGCCAGGTTGGATCCCTGATCTAGTGGAAGGTGTCCCTGCCCATGGCAGGGGGTGGATGGGATGGGATTTAAATCCCTTCCAACCCAAATCACTCCAGGACTCTTTGTGGACCAAAAACCAGAACTTACAGTGCCATTAAAGCAAATATTTTAGAAAGCAACACGTGGGAAGGGACCAACCTCAGATAATTCCCTGATTTAAATCCCAGAAATCCCCAGGAAATCCCAAATACACCATTATCCAAATTCTGCCCTTGACTTGCTGGTTTTTGTGGTTCTTTCTCTTGCAAATGGTGCATTTTGGAATCAGAGCTGTCAGCAGCTGCATTTTGGAACAAGAGAACCCCAATTTTACACTTTGCTGATACTTCACTGCTGGAGGGTCCATTAGATGGGATATTGGGAAGGAATTCTGGCTGGGAGGGGGGAGGCTGGAAAAGAATTCCCAGAGAAGCTGTGGCTGCCCCTGGATCCCTGGAAGTGTCCAAGGCCAGGTTGGAGCAACCTGGAGTGGAAGGTGTCCCTGCCCATGGCAGGGGTTGGAATTAGATGATCTTTAAGGTCCCTTCCAACCCAAACCATTCCAAGAATTCAATGACTTCAAGTCCTGCCCAAAAATAACTCCATGAGAAGGGAAATAGAAAGATTTAGAATTTGGAAACTCAACCAGGTGAATCATTTCAGTGCTTTACAAGAAGGCAAAAAAAGAAAAAATCCCCAAAATTTTCATTTTGTTGTCAAATTCTGAAGAGTCAACTGACTAATCACTCTTTAAATTAAACTGAAGTCCTGGGTGTTGCTACAGAGTTAAAGTCTATTAATCAAAAGGAAAATAATTACAGAAATCTGTTTTCCACTGAGGTTTCTGCCACCATTAGGTTCAATTTCTCAGTCTTTAGGCTCTGAATTGAACCAAACAGCTTCCAAAAGCCAGATGGCACAGGCAGGCTGAGCACTGCACTGGGAGAATTCCCAAAGAAACACAGAATCCAGGCTAAGGGGATCCAAATGGGTGTGTTTTGAGGGAGCTGGGAATCAGGAGAGCTGGGAATGTCGGGGTGGAAGATCCTCCCAAGGGTGGCACAGGTTCTTCTATCCTCTCTGGGCTGCATTCCAAAGTTTCCCAGAAATACCTGGGAGTTGGAAACACAGATCATCTCCCCCAGGATGGTCTGGGATAGTGGAAGAGGGTTGGAACTTGATGGGCTTTAAAGTCCTTCCCAACCCAAACCATCTGGGATTTAAGAGGGCTGAGAAAAGGCATCATTCCAACTCCAGAAAACTCCAGAAAATTCCAGGATTTCAATTCCCAAGTAAGTTTTACCCTGGTCTTTTAGGAAAGTGTCATCAGAGATGGAAAAGGTTTTCCCTGGATGGCTCCAAACTCAGGTGTCCATCCCAAAGTGGCTGCCCAGCCCTGGACGCTCCCTGCTGTCCCTGCTGGGAATTCTGCATGGGAAGAATTCCCAGCACATCCCAAAGAAACACAGAATCCAGGCTAAGGGGATCCAAATGGGTCTGATGTGAGGGAGCTGGGAATCAGGAGAGCTGGGAATGTCGGGGTGGAAGATGCTCACAAGGGTGGCACAGGTTCTTCTATCCTCTCTGGGCTGCATTCCAAAGTTTCCCAGAAATACCTGGGAAACACGGATCATCTACCACAGGATGGTCTGGGATAGTGGAAGGGGGATGGAACTGGGTGATCTTTAAGGTCCTTCCCAACCTAAATAATCTGGAACTTAAGAAGGGCTGGGAAAAGGTATCATTCCAACTTCAGAAAACTCCAGAAAACTCCAGGATTTCCATTCCCAAGCAAGTCTTACCCTGGTCTCTTAGGAAAGTGTCATCAGAGATGGAAAAAGGGTTTTGCCTGGATGGCTCCAAACTCAGGTCTCCACCCCAGACTCCCTGATGTCTCTGCTGGGACTTGGGATCCCTGGAGCTGCTCCTGTTTGCTGGAATTAAAGGTGCTCCCACCCCAGCAAATTGTGAAATCCAGGATTTTCCTGTTCCCTCCCGTCCCAGGGAAGGAAACTCTCCCTGCAGAGCCTGGGCTGGCTCAGAGACTTTTCTGCCTTTTCCAGCAGCTCTGGGTTTCTCTCCCAGAGCTCTGCCAGCTGATTTGACTCAGGAATTCCATCAGTCACCCCTGGATCACCACTTCTATTCCTGTTTGCTGGCAATAAAAACCTGAATATTGTCATCTTCCCCCACAGGGAATACTTTGCTCAGGGATTTAAGCAAAAAATAAGAATAAAATAATAAGGAAAATGAGATGAGGTGAAAAGAAGGAATAAAGGGAAATGTGGCTATTGTACAAATCAGGGAAGTGTCACAAATCAAAAGGATGTCCTGGGACTAAAGGAAGCAGGAGGAAAATGGATGAATTCATAGAGATATAAATTAAGAGGGATTTTTTTTTCCTCAGTGAAAGGAACGGGAATGACTTGGAGGGGGGACACTTTGGCTTTTCAAATCACACTTGGAATTTTGGGTGGTTTGGATAGAGATCCACGGTGGGATTGTTGGGGTGTCCAGGAGTTGCACTGGATGATCCTTGGGGGTCCCTTCCAGCTCAGGATATTCCATGGATCCAAGAACCCTCACCTGAGCTCCAGGGGAACAGGCCAGCAGGATGGCAGCCTTTATTTGCTGCATCATCTCCTTTCAGCTGCTGGGGCTGCACAGTTGGCTGCTTTCATTTGTTAATTAGCTGCCTTTGTCTTCAGACGATCCAAGCGGGAGACGCTTGGAAGGCGGGATAATAATAAACAAACATCTGGGAACCGACGGAAACGGCTCCATCACAGAGCTGAGCCTGACAGTCCTGAACCCCCTGAGTTATTCTGAAATACGAAATACAACCTTCTTCACGTCCTTTTCCCTACCAGAACCTCCTTAACCCAGCACGAGTTTTAATCCCAGGATCATTTAGGCTGGAAAAGAGCTCCAGGATCAGAGTCCACCCCCTGTGCCCGATGCCCACCTTGCCACCGAGTGCCACGGCCAGGCCTTCCTGGGACACCTCCAGGGCTGGGCACTCCAAACCTCCCTGGGCAGCCCCTGCCAGGAAGAAATTTTCCCTAATATCCAATTTAATCTTCTCCTGGCACAGCTGGAGGTCGTTCCCTCTCCTCCTGTCCCTCGTTCCCTGGGAGCAGAGCCCGACCCCCCCTGGCTCCAGCCTCCTTCCAGGGAATTTTAGGGATCCAGAAGGTCCCCCCTGAGCCTCCTTTTCTCCAGGCTGAGCCCCCCCAGCTCCCTCAACTCCTCATAGGACAGACCCTCTATAATTCCCAGAATCACTGAATGATTTGTGCTGGAAGGGACATTAAAGCCCATCCAGTTCCAACCTGACACCTTCCACCATCCCAGGTTGCTCCAACCTGCCCTTGGACACTTCCAGGGATCCAGGGGCAGCCACAGCTTCTCTGGCAAGGTGGGTTTCAGATGTTTGATGTGTGACCGAAAGAATACAATAATTCCATATATCTCTTTCCTGCATTCCCGTGGAAAGGATAACGAGCTGTCCCGCCCTCTGCCCGTCGGTGCGGAGGCACAACAGCTCCAAAAAGCTGGAAATCGGGAAGCCAAGCGCCGTGGAGCTCCATCATCAGCTCCTTTTCCCCTCTTGACAAGAGGTTTATCGTTTCCCCGCGGTGCTGTGCAGACAAAACAAGCAGCGCTTCCAAAGGCACATCCTAAAGGGAAGCGAGCGCGTTCCCTCCTTGTTCCCACGGCTGAGAGCGCGACCCCGGGAGACCCCCCGAGGAGCTTCTATTGATCCCCGATAGCGTTTGGAGGAGATAAAGCCCTGCCGGGGGCTGTTAACACGCTCCCACACAAAAGGACAGCCCGAACGGCCTCGGCAGCCAACAATACCCAACAATTCCCTGCCAGGCTCCAGCTGATTGCTGCCCGCAGTGGATCAACAAAGGATCCAAGGGGGAAAATGTAAGGAAGGCTCGGCGGTTTTACCGGGAAAAGGTTTGCTCGGCTCTTTTAGTGGGGTTGTGAATACACCTGGTGGAAGCTGCTCCTAGGAGAACATCCCAATGGCATCAGGAGAAGGGCACAGCCCTGCCAGAGGGGTTTCTTTATCCAAAGACACCAATTCCAATCGTTTAGGAGGCTGGATTAGCGCTGGAGTCCCCTGAGAGCAGTGGCTTGGAGGGTTTTGCATGTGCAGCGCTGAGATAAAACAACCCCACCTGCTAAAATCCTCCCTTTCCATAGGGATGGGAACGGCCCTGAGGAGAAGGATTGGGGGTGTTGGTGGGTGAGAAGCTGGACATGAGCTGGAAATGTGCCCTGACAGCCCAGAAACCAGGTGGGGCAGGAGGTGAGGGGGAATTCTGCCCC
This sequence comes from Chiroxiphia lanceolata, assembly GCF_009829145.1. Lineage (NCBI taxonomy): Eukaryota > Metazoa > Chordata > Aves > Passeriformes > Pipridae > Chiroxiphia > Chiroxiphia lanceolata. Next base: position 64,227,313 of record NC_045642.1, on the reverse strand, counting down.
TCTGCCCCTGCAGGTGAGACCCCCCTACAGAGCTGCTCCAGCCCTGGGAACAGCACAGGGAGGACCTGGAGCTGCTGGAGAGAGTCCAGAGGAGCCCCTGGAGATTTTCCCAGGGCTGGAGCCCCTCTGGATCCAGGCTGGGAGAGCTGGAGGGGTTCCCCTGGAGAAGAGAAGGATCCAGGGAGAGCTGAGAGCCCCTTGCAGGGCCTAAAGGGGCTCCAGGAGAGCTGGAGAGGGACTGGGGACAAGGCATGGAGGGACAGGACACAGGGAATGGCTTCCCACTGCCAGAGGGCAGGGAATGGGAGATTGGGAAGGAATTCCTGGCTGGGAGGGTGGGGAGGGCTGGACTGGAATTCCCAGAGAAGCTGGTGTGGAGATGGATGGAGATGTGAACATATCTAAGGACACAGATCTGCTGGGATGGGTCCAGAGGAGTCCATGGATGATGAGAGGATGGAGCAGCTCTGCTGGGAGGAAAGGTGGGAGAGTTGGGATTGTTCAGCCTGGAGAGGAGAAGCTTTAGAGTGTCCTAATTGTGGCCTTCCAGGACCTGAAGGATCTCCAGGAAAGATGGAGAGAGACTGTGGACAAGGGATGGAGGGACAGGACACAGGGAATGGCTTTGAGCTGGAAAAGGGGAGATTTAGGTGGGATATTGGGAAGGAATTCCCGGCTGGGAGAGTGGGGAGGGGCTGGAATAGAATTCCCAGAGAAGCTGTGGCTGCCTCTGGATCCCTGGAAGTGTCCAAGGGCAGGTTGGAGCAACTGGGCTAATGGAAGGTGTCCCTGCCCATGGCAGGGGTGGCACTGGATGGGCTTTAAGTTTCCTTCCAACCCAAACTGTTCCATAATTCCATGACACAATTCCATGTGCACGGGCACAGATGAAGACGGTTCAGTGGCTTTTCCCAAGAATAAACCTAGATTTTCCCCCAGGATGAGGCTCATCCATGAACTCCTAACAGGGTCAAAAGCACCAGGCTGGGACTGGGATGGTCTGAGATCCCCCACGGAGCTCTGAGCACCCCCTGGACTGAGGGAATCCCTGAAATCACTTCCTAAACAACATCAAGAAATTAAAAGGCCTAAGAAAAGCAGCAGGAAAGCACTTAAACACTGGGAAAAGTATCTAGGACATGAGTTTGCAGAGAAAGGCAGAAAGGGCACAACACATTTAATTCGTCAAACAAGGAGAGCGAATAATTAATTTATTAAAGGCTTCAGGTACAAAAGAGCTCTTTTGGCCAATAAATGAAAAAAAAATTAAATTTAAAATTTAAATTTAAAATTTAAATTTAAAAATTAAATTTACAATTTAACTTTAGAATTTAAATTTAAATTTAAAATTGGTGATTAATTTCAAGAGCAACAAAAGGAAGAAACCCCAATTCTAAATGAGGGAAGAAAGTTATTTTTCGGAGAGGAAATTGTGAAGAAGAACAGAGGGTTCTTCACCTCTTCAAACCACCATCAGAGGATTTTTAATTAAATACAAGAGATTTCATTGAATTATAAGAAGAGCAGCACAAAATAAAAATCAGCCCCCCCAAAAAACCCCGGAGAGATAAAGGAGGTCAAACCACGTCGTGGTCAATTGGGACGTGAAATTCTGGGAGAGAATTTGTAATCACAGCTGATTAAAGAATTCCAGAGAGTTACCATTAAATCAAGAGCCCTTGAATCAAGAAATGGAGGCACCTTCTCATTCCAGGGGCATCAGAGTGTGCCAGGGGCCACGAGCAGCAACAAAAAGGGGGACTAAAAAGGGGATAAAAGGGTTAAATCCACTCTGACACTGCAGGGACTGGTTTGTTGGGGTTTTTTTACTAGTTAACATTGGGTTTATTAATTTCTGCCTATTTTTAACATAATAAAGCAAGAAAAAATGCCTTTCCAACCAATGCAGAAGAGAGGCACAAATATAAAGGCCACCTGAAGTGCAGGAATAATTGTTGCAAATAGGGCTTTTTAACGTGTTAAATGAGTAATTATGGGTTGCAGAATCCCAAACTTAATTAATGCTCCTTCCTTCGCTTTTTTTTTTGAAGAAAAGAAACTTAATTTGGTGGAATTACTGAACGACAAACTGGGTTAGGAAAGTGGATTTCTGGAGTAAATCCATCTCCACTTAATGGTTTCGGTAGAATTTTTCCAGACACTCCTCACAAAGTTTAAAATCCCTGTGAAAAACTGAATTCTGGATATATTGAGTGTAAATAGTGGTGCCTTGAGAGCAGAGGCTGCTGGTAAAGCCCCACTGCTCTCTCACACCCTTCTCCTGAACTTAAAATGGTCTAAAATGAGAATAAAAGCATTTTAATAGAGAATAATATATGTATTTGATAATTTCTTCATATAATAGATAAATGAGTCCAGGAACAACGTGGGATGGTGAAAGTGTCCCTGCCCATGGCAGGGGGTGGTTTGGATGAGCTTTAAGGTCCCTTCCAACCCAAATCATCCTGGAATTCCATGATAACACAAAGTGCCAGGTTTCCTCCCTTCTGCCCTTCCAAAGCTCTCATTTCTTTTTCAGCCTTAAATTCTTTACCATTAAAAAAATGTCAGTGTGGGAATCTCTACACTGTCTGACAATCCCTGCTCCTAAAGAAGGCAGAATTTTCCCCCAGTTTTGCTCCAAAAGAATAGAAAATACACATTTTAGGGGCAGAGGGATAAAAAGAATTCCAGAAGCAGAGGACATAAATAACAGGGATGGATGATGAAAAAAAAAGGAGGCCATGGAAGAAACTCCTTGGAGGCAAATGAAGATGACAAATCCAACAAAAACTGTGGCAAAGAGGAAAATGAACCTGCCCAGAATATTTAGTGCCCAGTCAAGTGAAGTCTTTTCTGCTGATTCCAAGAAATTCCCCAGCCAGCCCAAAATTCCAGGAGCCTAAAATCCCGTCCACTTTGGAAAGGAGCCTTAAGGGCTCGTCCAAACCACGTCTTGCTTCTCTCCATCCTGATGCTTCCCAACAATTCTGCCCCCAGCAGCAAAAAATCCGACCCAAAAGCTTGTAAAAAACACTTTAAAAATCGAGAAATGGCTTGTAAATCCCAAGGGGCGGCCGAGATCTTTTTCCTTGGATAATGGCATTTGGTTTGCCATTATCCAAACCTCCCTTCCCAAAAAACCTGCTCAAAAGAGCTTCTTGGAGGAGAATTGAAATGGGATGGAGATCCCAAAGACATTAACCTCCAGAACTTGATGCAAAACTGGTGGGAGGGATTTTACACACACACAAAAAAAAGGAAGAAGTGGGAAAAGTGGGAAAACTGGAGCAAAGCTTGGCTCAGCTACACCTGGGCACCCATGGGTGCTCTCAGAGCAGAGAATTAGGGAGAGGGAAAGGGGGTGGAGATGCAGAGAAGGTGGAGAAAACCCAGTCAAAATCTAAGTTTTCTTAATTCTGCTCCTCTAATTACCCAAAATAAGGTGGAGTCCTGTAGGTGGAGGATCTGGAGGGTGAGGAGAGGCTGGGATGGAATTCCCAAAGAAGCTGTGGCTGCCCCTGGATCCCTGGAAGTGTCCAAGGCCAGTTGGAGCAACCTGGGCTAGTGGAAGGTGTCCCTGCCCATGGCAGGGGTGGCACTGGATGGGCTTTAAGGTCCCTTCCCACCCAAACCATCCTGGCATTCCACGTTTTCTGAGGTGCCTCCTGCAGTTCTCCTGGTGCCCTGCAGTGCCAAGGCCCGGAGCTGCACCTTCCCTGCACCTCTCTGCCCCTCAGATAAGTGGGATCAAGTGAAGGACAGATATCTGGGGGCTTCAGGGGGGACCTTCTGGCTCTGAAACCCCCTGACAGGAGGGGGGCCAGGGGGGGTCGGGCTCTGCTCCCAGGGAACAAGGGACAGGAGGAGGGAACGGCCTCCAGCTGTGCCAGGGAGGCTCAGGTGGGACATCAGGAGGAATTTCCTCCTGGAAAGGGTTGTGAGGCCTTGTCAGGGGCTGCCCAGGGAGGTTTGGAGTGCCCAGCCCTGGAGGTGACCAAACAATGAGCAGATGTTGGCCATGGTTTGGGGGTCGGGGGATGACCTTGGAGGTCTTTTCCAACCTCAACGATTCTGTGATTCTTCATTTCTGGTTCTCTAACGAGCCCTCCCACACCAAACCCCTCCAGACCTCCAGCAAACCCTCCTCACCTCCAGGAGAAGTTGCTTCCAAAACCAACCACATTCCAGGGAAGTTCCCAGCTTGGCAGGAGAGGCTTATTCCAGTTGGGAACAAACCCGAGCTCCACGTTAAGCCTTAAACTCAACTTTATATAATCCAGGCCTAGTTCTGTTCCTGCTCCATTCACATCCCTACAAACAGAGTGAATTTGCAGCCATTAATAGGATCTATCTTTCCACTCCAGGGATAGAGCATCAATTATCTTGAACCTCATCTGATCTAACCACAGCTATTACCTCGTGTTAAAAACAGCTTTAATTTAGGCCAGCAATGGCATAAAAGGCATTCCAATAAACTTATGGCATTTTTCCTGGAGTTCTGTCAGGGGAAAAAAAAAAATCAGTGTCCACAGCCAGGTAAAGCCACGGAATTAATTCCCTGTAATTAATTGTGGAAATAATTAATTATTTTTTTCTTTAATTCAAACCACTGATGTCAGGAAGATTCAGGGCTAATTAAACACCATCAAAAACGAGCTTGACATGAAAATAAAAATAGCCTGATAGGAATTCTGCATTTCCAGCCCTGTGTGTTTATTTAATCTCCATGGCTTAATTTTCATGAGCGGGGTTGTCACTAGGTATGAATCAGTTATTTCAGGGTGGGACTAAAAGTTCTCACCTTCCACTATCCCAGGTTGTTCCAAGCCTCATCCAACCCGGCCTGGATCATTCCCAAGGATTCCTCTGTGACACCCTGTGGGATTTGAGGCTGCAGGTGGAAATCTGGGAGGAGAAAGAAAGGAATATTTTCCTTTTTTTTTTTCCTCTCTCTCTCTCATGTCAGTCCTCCCAAAATCACATTTAGGTTTTTTTGTCTTTCCAGACATTTGTCTTTTCCACTGTTTTTAAGTTTGGGATCAATGGAAGGAGCTGTGGAAGGGAGGGATGACTTGAGGGTGTCTCTGATCTGCTCCAGCTCCTCCTGCAGTGACTCCCTCCCTTTGACCTTTGGCTCCAGGTTTTCCCTTTCTGCCTTCCCACCCCAAAATTCCCACCCTTGGGGCTGTGCCACCACACTGGGTCCAACTCCTTTTTAAGTGCCTTCAGGAGATCTCCTGGATCCAGCAGGAACATAATCAGCAAATGAGCAGTGTAAGGATGTGGGAATTCCAGTCCAAAGCTGAAATATCACGTCCAAGATTCCTCTCAGCATTGAGGAATTTATGCAGAGATAAAGCAAATAATGGCCTTGGAGCTGCTTGGCATTTGCTGCTTTCAAAAGGGACTAATTAGCATTTCACACACACACATCCCAAATAATTCCAGAGTTTAGCTGAGACTCCCTGGAGCTGCAGTTTTAGGAAGCCTGGCAGTGAATGCTGCCCCTGGATCTCTGGAAGTGTCCAAGGCCAGGTTGGAGCAACCTGGAATAGTGGGAGGTGTCCCTGCCCAAGGCAGGGGTGGAATGGGATGGGCTTTAAGGTCCCTTCCAACCCAACCATTCCAGGATTTTATGAAGGGCCACTTCAGGCTGTGGGAGTTTTGGCAGGAAGTCAAATCCCAGCCCTGATCCAGGATGGATTCTGGGTACAGAATGATGGGAAAAGGGACAGAAAGCCCTTTGGAAGCTCTGGCACTGCCAGCACCAAGCAGTGTTCCCTCAGCCTGTGCCACAGAATTCCCAGCCCTGGATTCTCCCTGGAGCTCCTGGTTCAGCTGTGCCCATCTCCAGAATCCAACAGCTTTTCCTGCTGCCTGACCCAGGATGGATTCTGGGTACAGAACGATGGGAAAAGGGACAGAAAAGCCCTTTGGAAGCTCTGGCTCATCCTTCCCCACAGAATTCCCAGCCTGTGCCACAGAATTCCCAGCCAGGAATTCTCCCTGGAGCTCCTGGTTCAGCTGTGCCCATCTCCAGAACCCAACAGCTTTTCCTGCTTTCCTGACCCAGCTCTCTCCTGCCATTTAAGCCAATTCCTGGCTTCTCCTTCAGGACAAAATTCTCCCTCTGAAGGCTCCTATTCCCTGCAGCCTTCCTGGACTTCTCCAGGACCAATCCTCATGGATCATTTCCCTCCTTTCTCCCGTAGCAGAATCTTTTCCTGCTCACCCATCACTCCTCTGAGCTTTTCCATGGATTCACACCTTCTCCAAGGGACAATCCAGCACTGCCCAGCCCAGGCAGCACCACTTCAATTCCTTATGGAATTCCTCCTTCCCAGTGCGATATTCCTGCTTTCCCAAAAAAGGCAGGAGGGTTCCAGCCCATCCAGACTCACAGATCCTCCCTACTGCCTGTTTTCCTTGGCAGGGAAAAGGAATTTTCCCTTGTAGATCCTGCCATGTTATCCCAACACACTTCACTTTTCCAACCTGTTCCACATCCCAAAGCTGCCTCCCCACAGCCCTTCCCAGCCTGGTGGGCCATGAAGAAGCTACAAAATTCCATTTAAAGGCGGGTTCCTGGTTGGGTTGGATGATGGAAAAGTCTTTTCCGACCGTAACAATTCCATGATTCCATGATTTGACACGTCAGCTCTTTCCAAGCCCAGCTAACACACAACATTTTGGGTTTTCCCTCATCCAGAGTCTCCAGGAGCCAGGGAAAACTGGATACACTCAAGTCTGACACTTCACATGCTCTTATATTCCAACAGAAGTCATGGCTTGCTCCGAATTCCCAACTCCCAGTATTTTAGGGCATCACAGGAGGAATGTTACAGCTTATTTAAATGTGATTTTACTAATAATGATACTTGTACTAAAGGAAAGGGAATGGGAACAACACGGGAATTCCTTTATCCTGAAAAATCTGCATTAGAAATTCCCCCACAGCTGCTCTGCCTGATTCTCCTTTATTCCAAGGAGAGGAATTTTATGATTCCATATAAAGATTTTTTTTCCCCAAAGTGCACTTGGACAGGAGTGCAGGGAAAGGGGGTTTCCATCAGCTTCCAGCTTCAATTTTCCATAAGGAACTGCATGGAATGAGGTTTCCAACTCTTGCTCCTCCTCCTCTTCCCTGGAATTTCCACAGGGATGCTCCTGTACTGCAGCAACTCATTGCTGCTCCATGGGGTGATGAAGGAAAAATCGAGGGCAGGGAAAAAAGGATGGAAGGAGCCTGAACAGATTCCTTGAAAACTGCAGATCAGGAGGAAACCAGGATCCTCTTTCACTAGAAAATGCAGATTTCAGGAAAGTCTGATGCTGGAAAGGCTCTTTAAAATTCCATCAGAACTTTGGAATATGCTGTTAGGGACTCTGCAGACCCAAATCCTACTGCAGAAAAATCCCGGGCTGTTTTAGGCAATCCATCAGAATTCCAAGGCCAGCAGCAGGTGCCAAGTCCTAAAAAAACAGCTGCATTTCCAAAGGAGATTTAAACCAGAGAAAGGGGGGAAATCCAGCCCTGGGAAAAACAGGGATGTGGCTGGGAAAAGGTGAATTGGGATGAGGAATGGTGGCTTTGGAGGGAGCTCCAAAAACCTGGAGGTGGTTCCTGAGTGGTGGGTCTGCCATGAGCACCTGGAACATTCCCTGGTGTCACAGCACAAGGAAATCATGGATCGCTCCAGGATCCTGTTTTCCAGATTTCATAGGATCATGGAATCCCAGAATTTGGGTTGGGAGGGACCTTTAAGCCCATCCAGTGCCACCCCTGCCATGGGCAGGGACACCTTCCACTATTCCAGGTTGCTCCAACCCAGCCTCGGGCACTTCCAGGGATCCAGGGGAAGCCACAGCTTCTCTGGGAATTCTTTTCCAGTCCCTCCCCACCCTCCCAGCCAGGAATCCCTTCCCAGTCTCCCATCTCTCCCTGCCCTCTGGCAGTGAGAAGCCATTCCCTGTGTCCTGTCACTCCAGTTCCTGGTGAAAGTCCCTCTTCATCAGGAAGGTGTGAGGGTGATCAGACTCGGATCAGGAAAACAATCCCAGGCTTCTTTTCCCAAGAAAACCTCAGGAGCGAAGAATGATGGGGAAAAAGTGGGAAAAATGGGATGTAAGGCCTTTTTTTTTTTTTTATATCTATTTGATGTCTACTTTGGTAAACCTTCCACTACTCCAGGTTGCTCCAACCTGGCCTTGGACACTTCCAGGGATCCAGGGGCAGCCACAGCTTCTCTGGGAATTCTATTCCAGCCCCTCCCCACTCTCCCAGCTGGGAATTCCTTCCCAATATCCCACCTAAATCTCCCCTTTTCCAGCTCAAAGCCATTCCCTGTGTCCTGTCCCTCCATCCCTTGTCCACAGTCCTCTCCATCTTTCCTGGAGATCCTTCAGGTCCTGCAAGGCCACAATTAGGACACTCTAAAGCTTCTCCTCTCCAGGCTGAACAATCCCACTCTCCCACCTTTCCTCCCAGCAGAGCTGCTCCATCCTCTGATCATCTCCGTGGACTCCTCTGGACCCATCCCAGCAGATCTGTGTCCTTAGATATGTTCAGATCTCCATCCATCTCCACACCAGCTTCTCTGGGAATTCCAGTCCAGTTCTCCCCACCCTCCCAGCCTGGAATTCCTTCCCAATCTCCCATCTCTCCCTGCCCTCTGGCAGTGGGAAGCCATTCCCTGTGTCCTGTCCCTCCATCCCTTGTCCCCAGTCCCTCTCCAGCTCTCCTGGAGCCCCTTCAGGCCCTGCAAGGGGCTCTCAGCTCTCCCTGGAGCCTTCTCTTCTCCAGGGGAACCCCCCCAGCTCTCCCAGCCCTTCCCACATCCAGTCTGGGCATTTTCCCATTCCCTCCTGGATGATGTGCCCACACAGAGCTGAGAAGCTCTTCCAGCCCAAACTGCTCATGAGCCTCAGATCAGTTTGTGGGACATCATTCCCTGCTCTCCAGCTTCCCAAACATTTCCTCTGCTGCCACCTTGGACCTCCTCAGGCCACAAATCCCCGTGACCCAACTGTCCAGCCAAAGAATTAGCTGGAATTTGGGAAGGAATTCCTGGCTGGGAGGGTGGGGAGGCCCTGGAATAGAATTCCCAGAGAAGCTGTGGCTGCCCCTGGATCCCTGGAAGTGTCCAAGGCCAGGTTGGAGCAACCTGGGCTGGTGGAAGGTGTCCCTGCCCATGGCAGGGGTGGCACTGGATGGGCTTTAAGGTCCCTTCCCACCCAACCCATTCCACAATTCCCTGATTTTACGCCAAGAGCGGGAGCGTTGCCGAATTTCAGGAGCTCTGCAGCTTCTCAGAGAGCAAAGAGAAATCACTGAGCTCCCTCTTTATTATCCGAAAAGGGTTTTGCCTCAGGCTTACACGAGGAGAAACCTTTTGTAAAGATTTGTCTTTTGGGGTTTTGGGGTTGTTTTTGTGTTTTCTTTCCCCATTTCAGCGCTCGTCTCCGTTTCGGGAGATTTTCTGTATCTTTTCATTTTTATTTTTTTTATCTCCCGGAAAAGAATTTGGCTGAGAGTTGAAGAGCCTGTTTTTCACTGGTTTATTCCTGCTTTTCATACACTTGGTACACATTTAAATATGGATCCCTGGAATGTCCAAGGCCAGGTTGGAGCAACCTGGAATGGTGGGAGGTGTCCCTGCCCATGGGAAAGAGTTGGAATTAAAGGACTTTTAAATTTCCTTCCAACCCAACCCATTCTGATGAATTGGGGACTGATGGAAACAAATCCTCACACACACCAAGTTCTCTGAGCCTTGTGCAGCTCCAGGGTATTCCCAAGCTTTGGTTCTTCCCATCCCACCCATCCTGACCTGTCCTGGAGGCATAAAATCAGGGAATTATGGAATGAGTTGGGCTGGAAGGGACCTTAAAGCTCATCCAGTGCCACCCCTGCCATGGGCAGGACACCTTCCACCAGCCCAGGTTGCTCCAACCTGGCCTTGGACACTTCCAGTGAACCCCAAACACAGCTTTTTTTCCAGCTTTTCACGTTCTGAATGCCGAAATTCCACCTTAAAAAAAAATAATGACAAACCCTCTAACGAACCTGCATTTCTCTCCCGCTGCAAAATTGAAATTATTGATACTGGGAAGCTTTGAAACGCTTTCCATCTGCACAAGATCTCCTTTGAAATTGTCTTTTTCATACTGTATCATGCAAAAAACAACAGAGTGAGGAAAGATGAATATTTGCTTTCTTTCATGCCAATATTTTATTGCTTTTTTTTTTAAATTTTCCTCTTTTCCCCTTTAAGTTTGCATTCATTATTTCTGCTCCCTCGTGCAGCCCCATGAAGGAGGATTTCAGCACATCACTGATGCTCTGATGAATGAAAGCTCCAAAAAAAAAAAAAAAAAACCAAAAAAGGAGCTCAGAGAACATATCAGTGAATGTTGGGAGATCCCAGAGATGGGATTAAAAATGTCAGAGCAATAAAACCCGACTCGGCGTGGCAGACACGAAATAATGAAGCAGCTCAACTGGATTTTCGAGATCTGAATTACATCTTCATTGCTGGGGCCAGACAGAAACATCTGCAAAGAAACATGTGCCAGAAATTGTGGGGGATTAAGGCCAAGGAGGCAAAATTAAGGAGTAAAGATGGTGAGGATGAAGGTTCACTTCCAAACCATTCCAGCAGCAACAATAAAATGGGATATTACATAAAGCTGTGCCTGTGCTTTAAAATCTGTGACTTTTCCCCATTCAAGGGAAGCAAAACCTCCACATTCAAATGTGTAGCAACTGTATGAAAATCAGGAATAAACCAGTGAAAAACAGGCTCTTCAACCCTCAGCCAAATTCTTTTCCAGGAGAAAAAAAGAAGAAAAGATGAAAGTTATAGAAATCTCCTGAGAGATGGGAAAGCTAAGAAGAGACTTCTTTAATGCTCTCCTGCAAGGGAAACTGGAAAATATAGGATGCTGGAAGGCTGAAAGGTGGGAATTCTTTAAGGAGCTTCTTTAGGACTCACCAGAAAGCCCCAACTTCACTTTTATCCTCAATATTTGATGTACAAAACCCCCATAAAATGCTTTAAATCCTCTCTGGGATTTATACATTAATTCCTCCAAGAGAAGGAGGGCAAAGAACCCACATTTAAATATTTTTCCACATAAAATTCCCCACATTTTTTTTTCCTTCCTGGTGTCAGGCAGACCTGACCACAAACCAGCAACGTGGTGTGAGGGAGTCAGAGGGTCCTTATCCCTCAAAAAGCATGGAATTATCTCACCTGGACAAAACAGACCTCCAGGAGAAAACAGCACCTCCTGCTCATCCCAGCCAGTCCAAATCCAGTTTTTTAGGATTGCACTGAACTGGGGAAGGCTGAGAAGGACATGGAGCAACAGGAGGAGCAGCTGGAAGGTCCAGGTAATTCCTCTCCTCATTCCCAGTCTTGTATCTTTGTTATCCCATCAATTCTGCTCTACAGGAAGGACCTGGAGCTGCTGGAGAGAGTCCAGAGGAGATCCAGGAGATGCTCCAAGGGCTGGAGTCCCTCTGGAGCCAGGCTGGGAGAGCTGGAGGGGTTCCCCTGGAGAAGAGAAGGCTCCAGGGAGAGCTGAGAGCCCCTTGCAGGGCCTAAAGGGGCTCCAGGAGAGCTGGAGAGGGACTGGGGACAAGGGAGGAGGGACAGGACACAGGGAATGGCTTCCCACTGCCAGAGGGCAGGGAGAGATGGGATAGTGGGAAGGAATTGCTGGCTGGGAGGGTGGAGAGGCCCTGGAAAAGAATTCCCAGAGAAGCTGTGGCTGTCCCTGGATCCCTGGAAGTGTCCAAGGCCAGGTTGGAGCAACCTGGGATGGTGGAAGGTTTCCCAAAGTAGACACCAAAACAGATTAAAAAAACCCAAACAACAAAGGCCCTACATCCCATTTTTCCCACTTTTTCCCCATCATTCTTTGCTCCCGAGGTTTTATTGGGAAAAGCAGCCTGGGATTGTTTTCCATTTCCAGGGGCTTCAGCTCCGAGTTCACCTTCCCAATGAAGAGGGACTTTTCACCAGGAACTGGAGTGACAGGACACAGGGAATGGCTTCCCACTGCCAGAGGCAGGGAGAGATGGGAGACTGGGAAGGAATTGCTGGCTGGGAGGGTGGGGAGGCCCTGGAAAAGAATTCCCAGAGAAGCTGTGGTTGCCCCCGGATCCCTGGAAGTGTCCAAGGCCAGGTTGGGATCCCTGATCTAGTGGAAAGTGTCCCTGCCCATGGCAGGGGTGGGATGAGGTACCTTTAAGGTCTCTTCCAACCCAAACCAGTTTGGGATTCCAAGATTTCAACCTGGATGTGAAAGAATTAAGGAAATTCAACAGGAGGTGAACCAAGACATAATAAAACAACTCCACAAATATTCCACGGAATCTCCAGGGACATGAATATTCCACAGAATCTCCAGGGACATCAACAGGGATTTGGGAGGAAGATCTTGGGGCTGCAGGAGCTTTTTCCACACTAGAACTGGACTTGTGTCACACAGAAGACTGGAATTGCTCCAGGGAATATTCCCAGCACGGGATAAACTCACTCCTGTGACTCAACAACCTCCCTCTCGCCCCTAAAGCTGCCACAATGGAAGAGCAGCCAAAATCCAGGGATATTTCCTGGAAATGGAGCTGCAAACTGAGATTTAAGTGGATCTCTGAGCAAAGGGAATGGTTGTTTACCCATAAATCCCAGAGCAAGCTTTTAATCCTGGAATGAGAGATTTTCTCTGGGTCTCCTTTCTACCACCCAATAAAATATATAATAAATAAAATCTTCGACTTCTCTGTGTGCTAAATCCATTGGATAAAACTTTTTCTCTCCCTGACTTCCACATTATATTCAATTCTTTTGACATCAACCTGACCTTTTGCCCCACCTTCTTCTCCTCCAGCTGTGCAGCCTGTGTCCATAAGGAGGTGGGAAAGCAAGAGGAATACAAAAATACATTTTCAGTGAAAGAATTAAGACTTTTTTTTTCCCTAAAACATGCTAAATTGTCCTCTGGGAAGGAGCAGCAAAAGCTTTCTTGCAGGAAATCTGCTTCTTTAAGTGAAAATATTCGTTTCTACCTTATTTTCCTTCCTTGTAAAAGGAGAAAGTGTCCTCCAGAAGCCAAGGAAAAAGAAAATTTCCTGGGAGTGAAGAATAAAAGGTTCTTTCTTCAAAGAAGAAAGATGAGACGGACTCTTAAAGAGACACTTCCAGAGAAAAGAAACAAGAGTTCAAGGCTGGGATGAATTTCTGAGGAAGTTTCTTCTCCTGGTGGCTCAGCAAGGATGGAACCCTCCCTCCTGGGAATACGATTCCAAGGGAAATGAGGGTGTTTGTTTGGACCTGATGTGAGAAATGAGGATTGTCAGGCAGAGCTGGGAGAGCAGAACATGTTTGAGACACGGGAAATAAAGGACAGAAATTTGTCTGCTAAAAAAAATCATCCCTAATTTAAGATCTTTCCAGAAGAAAGTAGAAAAAACCGAGGAGATGAGGGAAGAGTTCCAAGGGATGGAGGGACAGGACACAGGGAATGGCTTTGAGCTGGAAAAGGGGAGATTTAGGTGGGATATTGGGAAGGAATCGCTGGCTGGGAGGGTGGGGAGGCCCTGGAAAAGAATTCCCAGAGAAGTTGTGGCTGCCCCTGGATCCCTGGAAGTGTCCAAGGCCAGGTCGGAGCAACCTGGGCCAGTGGAAGGTGTCCCTGCCCGTGGCAGGGGTGGGATGGGATGGGCTTTGATGTCCCTTCCAACCCAACCCACTCCCTGATTCCATAAAATCTTCCTGGATCCCATAAGAATCTTTCCAAGAGCTGTGGATGGAACAGGAACTTTGGCAACACCAAACCACCTTTTATTTTCCTTCTCTCCACAGTTCCCACCCTTAGATATTTCGACACCAACCCCCAGATTTTCCCAGGTTTGTCTCAGCTCTGGAACTGCTCAAGGATCCGAGGAATTCGCAGCCTGGTTTAGCACGACCCAGGAGAGCTTTTGATGGAGTTGGTGCAGCACCACCTCCCTCACATCCCAAAATTCCAGCAGAATTCCCTCTGCCCCTCCGAGCGCCGCTAAAACCAGCGGCAGGACAAAATGGAGCTGGATGGGAATGCTGCTCCTGGATTTTCCTGGAGCTCTCAGATTGACTCATCTCTCAGGGAATGTGAAAAACCTCAACCACTCATTTCTGAAATCCCAGAATATCCTCAGCTGGAAAGGACCCCCAAGGATTCTTCCCAAATTGCTTCCCCCCCCCCATCAGTCCCTGAGAATTCCCAAAATGATTGCATGTGTTTAGTTTAATCCTTTCCTATGCTCTTTACCCATAAATGTGAGTTTATTTAACTTCTCAGAGCAGAAAAAAAACACAGCTAACAGATAAATCAGGTAGTTTTAGTGAAGTGGTTAATCAGAATTAGGAGGTGCATGAAAATAATACCAAATTAAACTTGCAGAGCTGAAGGAATAAGATGCATCTGTCTATGATATAATTCACTTCCAGGCCTTCCTGGGACACCTCCAGGGCTGGGCACTCCAAACCTCCCTGGGCAGCCCCTGCCAAGGCCTCACCACCTTTTCCATGAGAAAATTCCTCCTGATGTCCCACCTAAGCCTCCCCTGGTACAGCTGGAGGCCGTTCCCTCTCCTCCTTCCCAATACTCCATATTTTTCACCACAATCCCAATATTCCACATTTTTCACTGCAACCCCATTACTCCACATTTTTCCCTCAAGTCCAGTACTCCACATTTTTTGCCACAGTCCCAATACTTCACATTTTTCACTGCAATCCCAGTACTTCATATTTTCCACTGCAATCACAACACTCCATATTTTTCACTGCAATCCTAATACTCCACAGTTTTAATTATGATCCCAATACTCCATATTTTTTACTGCAATCCAACACACCACATTTTTCACTGCAATCCCAATACTCCATATTTTTCACCACAATCCCATTATTCTGTGTTTTTCACTGCAATCCCAATACTTCCTATTTTTACTGCAATCTCAATCTGCAATATTTTTCACTTCAATCCCAATATTCCATATTTTTCACTGCTGTCTCAATACTCATCATTTTCCACTGCAATCCCAGTACTCCATATTTGTCATCACAATCCCATTACTCCACATTTTTTACTCCAATTCCAATCCTCCATATTTTCCCTTCAATCCCAATACTCCACATTTTTCACTGTGATCCCAACACTCCATATTTTTCAACACAATCCCAATATTTCATATTTTTCACTGCAATCCCAATACTCCACATTTTTCACTGTGATCCCAGTACTCCATATTTTTCACTGCACCCCAGTAACTCATTTTTCACTGCAATCCCAATACTCCATATTTTCCCTGCAATCCAAATACTCCATATTTTTCCCTCCAATCCCAATACTCTGCATTTTTCCCTGCAATCCCAATACTCCACATTTTCCACTGCAATCCCAACCCTCCATATTTTTCACTGCAATTCAATACTCCATATTTTTCACCACAGTACAATGCTCCATATTTTTCACTGCAATCCCAACACTCTACATTTTCACTGCAATCCCAATATTCCATGTTTTTCACTGCAATTCAAATACTTCCTATTTTTTACTGCAATCCAACACTCTACATTTTTCACCACAATCCCAATGCTCCACCTTTTCACTGCAATCCAAACATTCCATATTTTCACTGCAACCAATTCCTCATATTTTCACCACAATCCCAACACTCCATATTTTCCACTGTGATCCCAACACTCCATATTTTCCACTGTGATCCCAATACTCCACATTTTTCACTGTAATCCCAGTACTCCATATTTTCCACTGCAATCCCAATATTCCATATTTTCCACTATGATCCCAATACTCCATATTTTCATCACAATCCCAATATTCCATATTTTTCACTGAAACCCAATCTCTCATATTTTTCACTCCAATCCCTGCTCCATATTTTTCATCACAATCCAAATATTCCACATTTTCCACCGTAATCCCAATACTCCACATTTTTCACTGCAACCCAATAACTCATGTTTTCAACACAACCCCAATACTCCATATTTTCACTGCAATCCCAACACTCCACATTTTTCACTCCAATGCCTATACTCCATATTTTCCCTGCAATCCCAACACTCCATATTTTTCACCACAATCCCAATACTTCCTACTTTTCACCACAATCCCAACACTCCATATTTTTCACTGTGATCCCAATTTTCCACATTTTTCACTGTGATCCCAACACTCCATATTTTCCACTGTGATCCCAATCCTCCACATTTTTCGCCACAACCCAACATTCCATTGACAAGTCTTTCTCCGATTTCCAAGCACGTTGAGCTGCACCTGATTTTCTTTCATCTTATCAAAATATTATGATTTATTTAAAGACATTTCCCTGCAGGAGCAGCCTCGTGGAACTTCCCAAGCCTTCCCACCACGAATATCCCCGAAAGCCGCCGAGAATCCACCCTAAAACTGCCCAAAACTGGACTCCTCCAGAGCCACTTGAACTGTGACACCAACACTGGGACACCAAAAGTTGAGCAAAACACCAAATAAACCAAGGAAGCAACAATCCCAACACTCCATATTTTCCACTGGGATTCCAATATTCCACATTTTCCACTGTGACCTCAATCCTCCACATTTTTCACTGCAATCCAGTACTCACATATTTGTTTTTTTTTTGCCACAATTCCTATACTCCATATTTTCACTCCAATCCCAACACTCCATATTTTTCACTGCAACCCAATCCCTCTTATTTTTCACCGCAATCCCAACACTCCATATTTTTCACTGTGATCCCAACACCCCACATTTTTCAACACAATCCCAATATTTCGTATTTTTCACTGCAATCCAATACTCATAATTTTTCACTGCAATCCCAGTACTCCACATTTTTCACTGTGATCCCAATACTCCACATTTTTCACTGTGATCCCAATACTCCACATTTTTCACTGTGATCCCAACTCCACATTTTCACTGTGACCTCAAATCCTCCAGATTTTTCACTGCAATCCCAGTACTCCACATTTTTTCACTCCAGTCCCAGTACTCCACATTCTTCACTCCAGTCCCAGTACTCCACATTCTTCACTCCAGTCCCAGTACTCCACATTTTTCACTGCAATCCCAATACTCCACATTTTTCACTGCAATCCCAATACTCCATATGTTTCTCCGCCACCCAATCCCTTTTTTTTTTTTCACCGCAACCCCAACACTCCATATTTTTCACTGTGATCCCAATATTCCACGTTTTCCACTGTGATCTCAATCTTCCACATTTTTCACTGCAATCCAAATACTCCGCATTTTCCACTGCAATCCCAAACCCTCATAATTTTCGTCAACCTAAAACCGCCTAAAACTGAACTCCTCCGGAGCCGCTCGCTCATCGTGACACCAGCAATGAAGCAAAACACCAAATAACCCAAAGAATGGAGAATTCCCAAGTTTTACTCACAGTAGACGTCCACCCGGATGGATTTGATGGCGGGAGAGCCGAGGCCGTTCTCGGCCTTGCAGTAGTACCGTCCCCCCTGGTGCCTCTGGATGTTGGAGATCCGAAGGGTCTCGTTGAACACGCTCGAGTCTTGGAATCTGTCCGAGGCACTTCCCGCTGTTTTCGTCCACCTGATCTGAGCAAAGCACCGGAAAAGAGCGTTACCCGAGGGCTGGAGGAGGGAGGAGAGGGAGAATTCCAGGATTTCTCCGACCAAACCGAGAACCGCGGCAGTCAGGAGTTCCCGGTGGAGCGCTCGGGGGAACTTCTCCAGAGCTTAAGAGCTCACATAAAATATATAGAAAAATATCAATTGTATATAATATATATAAATATATAAAATACAAATAATAATAATATATAAATATAATACATATAAATATAAATATATAATATATAATATATAAATATGTAAGTATATAAATATAAATAAATATATTTTTATTTTTTCCTTGCAATCTCACCATTCTACATTTTTCACTCCAATCCCAATACCCTATATTTTTCACTCCAATCCCAGTACTCCATATTTTCCCTGCAATCCCAATACTCCACATTTTTCACCACAATCCCAATTCTTCCAACTTCTCACTGCAATCTCAATGCTCCACATTTTCACTGCAATCCAATACTCTATATTTTTCACCACAATCCCAATACTCCACGTTTTTCCCTGCAATCCCACCACTCCATATTTTCACTCCAATCCCAATACTCCGTGCTTTTCACCGCAACTCAACATTCCATATTTTCACTGTGATACATATGTATAAAAATACAAATATATAAATATATAATATATATATATTTTCCCTGCAATCCCACCACTCCATATTATCCCCCACAATCCCAATACTCCACATTTTTCAACACAATTCCAATACTCCACATTTTCAGTCCAATCCCAATTCTCCACATTTTCCACTGTGATCCAACACATAGTTTTCACTCCAATTCCAATACTCCATATTTTCCCTGCAATCCCAGTGCTCCACATTTTTCACTACAATCCCAACACTCCACAGTTTTCACTGCACTCCCAACACTCCACATTTTTCACTGCAATCACAGTACTCCATATTTTTCAACACAATCCCAATACTCCACATTTTTCACTACAATCCCAATACTCCATATTTTCACTGCAACCCAACATTCCATATTTTTCAGTGTGATACATATGTATAAAAATAAAATATATAAAATATAAATAAATATATTTTTTTTTCTCTGCAATCCCACCACTCCATTTTTCCCCACAATCCCAATACTTCATAGTTTTCCCCACAATCCCAATACTCCATATTTTTCACGATAATCCCAACATCCCATATTTTTCACCACAACCCAATACCTTATATTTTTCACCACAATCCCAGTACTCCATATTTTCCCCTTCAATCCCAATCCCTATTTTCCCTGCAATCCCAACACTCCACAATTTTCCCTCCTATCACAATACTCCATATTTCACCGCAACCCAACATTCCATATTTTTCACTGTGATATATGTATAAAATATAAATAATATAAATATATAAATAAATATATATACATATTTTCCCTGCAATCCCACCACTCCATATTCTCCACCACAATCCCAATACTTCCTACGTTTCACTCCAACCCCAATCTTCCATATTTTCCCTGCAATCCCACCACTCCATATTTTTCCCCACAATCCCAATACTTCCGACTTTTCACTGCAATCCCTATACTCCATGTTTTTCTCTGCAATCCCACCACTCCATATTTTTCCCCACAATCCCAATACTCCACATTTTTCACTACAATCCCAATACTCCATATTTTCACCGCAACCCAACATTCCATATTTTCACTGTGATATATGTATAAAACTATAAATATATATAATATATAAAGATATAAATAAATATATATATTCTCCCTGCAATCCCACCACTCCATATTTTTCGCCACAATCCCAACACTCCAATTTTTCAACACAATCCCAATGCTTCCTACTTTTCCCTGCAATCCCAATGCTCCACATTTTTCACTCCAATCCCAACATTCCATATTTTTCACTGTGAGATATATGCATATAAACCTGGGTCGGGGCCTCTCCACTCTCCCAGCCAGGAATTCCTTCCTTAAAAACCGGGAATTCTGTCCTGACTGGAAGAGATTTCGCTGCAGGCCACTGATAGACAACAGTGGGACGAAAACATCACTTCCTATTTATTTCACATGGTAACACCTGAAATATTGGGCTTGAAAACAGAATTCCCAGAGAAGCTGTGGCTGCCCCTGGATCCCTGGAAGTGTCCAAGACCAGGTTGGAGCAACCTGGCACAGTGGAAGGTGTCCCTGCCCATGGAAAGTGGTGGAATGGGATGATCTTTAAGATCCCTTCCAACCCAAACCATTCTGGGATTCCATGATTTCTTCACATCCTTTACATCTTCTCTATTAAATCCAAACAGACTTTTCACAGGATTTCAAGTCCCAGAATTACTGGTGAAGGAATTCCTGGTTGGACAATCCTCAGAGCCACAGCTTTGCAGCCCTGGGATGGGGGAATATCCATGATATGGGTATTCCCAATTATGGGAATCCATCAAGGGTGGAGCCCCTCTGCTCTGGAGTCAGGCTGGGAGAGCTGTGGGGTTCCCCTGGAGAAGAGAAGGCTCCAGGGAGAGCTGAGAGCCCCTTGCAGGGCCTAAAGGGGCTCCAGGAGAGCTGGAGAGGGACTGGGGACAAGGGATGGAGGGACAGGACACAGGGAATGGCTTCCCACTGCCAGAGGGACAACTGGTGTCCTGCTGATCCACACACCCCCTCACACTCGAGCAGCCTGGCAGGGAAAAGCACAATTTTTTTCCCTCCTCTAACTACAGGCAGCCAGTGACAGGAACTGTGAACAGGCAGGACGTGAGAATCCTGAGTCTGTGCCAGAGATCAAAGAAATTGCTATTTTCCAGCTTATTGCTGTAACACATCGGGGGGGAAAAAAAAACAAAATACTTCCTTTTATTCTCCAGCAGAGGAAAAATTGTGGTTATTAATTAAAGAGAAAAAGCAGCATTAATACCACGAAGCTACAAGGAAACAAGTCCTGCAGGAGAATTTCAGGGCTTTTTTCAGGGGTCAGAGTAGTGCTGGGGTCTGGGGGTGACTCTAAAATGGGAAGTTAATTATAGAGTCAAGAAGAATAAAGGGCTCAACACGTGATAACAGGAGAAAAACTGGATCTAAGCTGACACTATTCCTTCACTTCTGAGCTTCCTGAACTTCTGCAGGATGGATGATTCATATCCATGTGTTTACCAGGTCATGGAATCCTGGAATGGTTTGGGTGGGAAGGGACCTTAAAGCCCATCCATTGCCACCAAAAAGTTGATTTTTGATGTATAAAAGAGGAAAATAAACAAATCAGGAATTTCACATTGTCTCCACCCCAAATTCAATTTAATCTGCCCCTGCATTAAAAATCTAAAGTCAAAAGTCTGGGTCTAAAATCTTGGGCTGGGACCCCAAGAAGGTGTTGAAGAGCTGACAAAGGATGAAGAAAAGCCCCAGGACTCATCAAAATAACAGAAATATAGAATAGAATTCAAGGGATCAGCTCAGCAAACGTGGGATGTTGAAGGGATGGAGATCTGAGGAGGTGTAAACCCCAATTTGACCCTAAAAATCGTTGATTAGCCCAAATTTTGCTGGTACAACCTTTCAAAACCCACTTTTACCCAAATTTGGGGGTGTCATGAACCCCTGGAACCCAGAGGTGATGCCTTCACCCAGTTTGGGGTGGAAGATACGGAGATGTGAGGAGGTCTAACCCCCCAATTTGACCCTAAAAACCATTTATTAGCCCAAATTTTGCCGGTACACCTTTCAAACCCCACTTTTACCCAAATTTGGGGGTGTCACCAACCCTTGGAACCCAGAGGTGCCTGCACCCAGTTTGGGGTGGGATGTGGAAGAGATGGAGATCTGGGGGTGTAAACCCCAAACTGACCCTAAAAACCTTTTATTAGCCCAAGTTTTGCTGGCACAACCTGTCAGGTTCATAAACATAACCAGTCTTACCCAAATTTGGGATGTCACCTCTGGAACCCAGAAGTGATGCCTTCACCCAGTCTGGAGTGGAAGATATGGAGATCTGAGGAGGTGTAACCCCCAAACTGACCCTAAAAACCATTTATTAGCCCAAATTTTGCCGGTACAACCTTTCAAACCCCACTTTTACCCAAATTTGGGGGTGTCACCAACCCTTGGAACCCAGAAGTGATGCCTTCACCTAGTTTGGGGTGTGATGTTGGAGGGGAGGGAGATTTGAGGATCACCAGCAGCAGTGGGAAAGCAGAAGCCACCAGTTCCCACAACAACTCATCTTCTGAGGAGTAAAAAAAAAAAGGCCTAAAAACGTGTTTCTGTCGTTAAACTCAGCCTGGAGTCTAAACAGAGAGAGGCAAAAGCCACTGTTGAACGGGGATTTCCTGCTTGAAATTCGCTCTTCACAACAAATCACAGTTCAAAGTGACAAAGCCATTGTGAAACCCAGGCAGGTTAAATTGAGGCTTTTTTTTTCTCCTCTCATAACAATTTTTCCAGGGATTTTCTGCTTCTCATTGTCTCTGTCTCTTCCCATTTCGCTCTCCCGTGGAGAAACAAGAGTACTGAGGAGAAACATCTTCATAAAACACGCCCAAAATGCTGTCAGGGGCTGACACCAACTCATCTGATCAAGGCAGAGGGAAATGTTTCTCCTCAAGTGTTTTAGGAACACAAATTCTGGCTACACTTCCTGCTACAAAATCCTTAGGGGAGGGATTTTTGGGGGCAGAAATGCAGATTTTAGGCTGAGTGACGAGTGTCATAAATAAAGGTGGCTGCGAGTGAGGGAACAAAAAGCAGCAAGAGCTGGGAATGGAACTGCAAAAGGAATGGATTTCTGGGGTGGAGCAAGATCAGAAAGGAAATTAAACTTATTTCCTTCTGTGTGAAAAGTGAAAAAAAACCCCAACAGTTTGGGTTGTAAAAGGTGGTTGTGCCTCGTCCAATCAGGGAATCATTTAGGTTGGAAAAGCCCTCGGAGATCATCGAGTCCAACCCAGCACTGCCAAGGCCACCACTGCCCCGTGTCCCCAAGTGCCACATCCACAGGGCTTGGAAATCCCTCCAGGGATGGGGACTCCACCCTGTGCCAGGGCTGGACAGCCCTTTCCATGGAGATATTTTCCCTGATATCCAACCTAAACCTCCCAAAATCAGTGAGTCCCTGAGGCTGGAAAAGCCCTCCCAGCCCATGGATCCCCCTGTGCCCGATGCCCCCTTGTCCCCCAGCCCAGAGCACTGAGTGCCACGGCCAGGCCTTCCTGGGACACCTCCAGGGCTGGGCACTCCAAACCTCCCTGGGCAGCCCCTGCCAAGGCCTCACCACCCTTTCCAGGAGGAAATTCCTCCTGATGTCCCACCTGAGCCTCCCCTGGCACAGCTGGAGGCCGTTCCCTCTCCTCCTGTCCCTTGTTCCCTGGGAGCAGAGCCCGACCCCCCCTGGCTCCAACTCCTTCCAGGAAATTTTAGGATCCAGAAGGTCCCCCCTGAGCCTCCTTTTCTCCAGGCTGAGCCCCCCCAGCTCCCTCAGCTGCTCCTGCTGCTCCAGCCCCTTCCCAGCTCTGTTCCCTTCCCTGGACACGCTCCAGCCCCTCCGTGTCTTTCTTTGTGAGGGTCCCAGAATTACCCAAGCACAGTCTCCAGAGACTCCAGTGCCAAGTTTCACCCATCCCTAATTCTTTGCTCCACCAGGAGCACACCCAGCACCACCACCTTCCTCCAGCCTCTCCCAACCTTCCCACCCTCGCTGTGCCCTCCTGCACTAACCCAATTTTTGGCTTCACCAAAAAATCCACCATCAGAAAACCCTAGTTTTTAAAGGGCTCTTTTCTCACCCCCTCATCCTCTGCAAACACCCCCAGGATTATTGATTTCCTGCCCTGAAGCAGCACCTCTTTGCTTAACCTGCTCTCGTTTTAAGAACTTCATAAAACATAATCCACAAAAGTCACATTGTCCTTCAGACACCTCCAAGAGCAGAGCTGGTGCCTGGAGAGAATCTGGGAAAAATCCTTAAATATTGGGAGCTGATGGTCATTTATGTTCCCATCAGACCTTACTGGTGTTTCCACCAGCACCTCCCTCTGGGACTGAAGATGAACCTCCACTTCTTTCCACATTAAACCCTAAATCTCAGTGATCCAATAAATCAGCTCTGCTCCATTTTCCTTCCATGGAAACCAACACTCTCACCTGGAATTCCACCCAACACTCCCACTGAGCCCAAAACAAGAGTGAGACCTTATTGACATTTCCATCAGCACATCCCTCTGGGACTGAACCCCCACCTCATTTCCAGCTGTCCTTCCAAATTGTCCTTCAGACACCTCCAACTGCAGAGTTGGTGCATGGAGAGAATCTGGGAAAATCCCTAAATATTGGGAGCCGATGGGCATCAAGCTCTGCCTTTATGTTCCCATCAGACCTTAGTGGTGTTTCCACCAGCACCTCCCTCTGGGATTGGAGGTGAACCCCCACCTCATTCCCAGGCATTTCTCCAAATTAAACCCTAAATCCAATAACATCAGCTGACTTCCTCTTCCTTCCCCAGGAACCAACACTCGCACACCTGGAATTCCACAGGAACTAGTGTGGAATTCCACCCAATGCTCTCACTGAGCCCAAAATGAGGGTGAGATCTTAGTGGCATTTGTACCAGCACCTCCCTCTGGGATTGAAGATGAACCTCCATTTTTTCCACATTAAACCCTAAATCTCAGTCATCTAACAACACCAGCTCTGCTTCCTCTTCCTTCCCCAGGAACCAACACTCCCACACCTGGAATTCCACCCAGCACACCTATTGAGCCCAAAACCAGAGTGAGACCTTATTGACATTTCCATTAGCACATCCCTCTGAGACTGAACCCCCACCTCATTTCCAGCTGTCTTTCCAAGTTGTCCTTCAGACACTTCCAACTGCAGTTGGTGCCTGGAGAGAATCTGGGAAAATCCCTAAATATTGGGAGCTGATGGTCATTTATGTTCCCATCAGACCTTACTGGTGTTTCCACCAGCACCTCCCTCTGGGATAGAAGATGAACTCCCAGTTTTTCCACATTAAACCCTAAATCTCAGTGATCCAATAAATCAGCTCTGCTTCATCTGCCTTCCACAGGAAGGAATTCCACCCAACATTCTCATTGAGCTCAAAACGAGGGCGAGACCTTAGTGGTGTTTCCACCAGCACCTCCCTCTGGGATTGGAGGTGAACCCCCACCTCATTCCCAGGCATTTCTCCAAATCAAACCCTAAATCTCAGTGATCTAATAAATCAGCTCTGCTTCATCTTCCTTCCCCAGGAACCAGCTCTCACACACGGAATTCCACCCAACACTGAGCCCAAAATGAGGGTGAGAGCCTGAGACTGAACTTGTTTGAGCTGTGGTGACAAAGAAAGGAGGTGACATTTGGTTTCCCTTGGAAGGTGGGAGAACTGGGAAGGGGGAGAGCAGGGGAAAAAAAAGGGAGAAGAGAGGAAATCTTGATGAGGGGGAGTTGGCAGCTCAGCTGAGGATGAAAACAGCAACGAGGGCCCAGGCAAGAGCAGCAGCTGCTGAGAACGAGGCACAGGCACTCCATCAAAACCAGGATTCCTTGGAAAAGGTTTCTTACAAAATCAAAATCAAAGCAACTGACTGGAATTATCGCCCTGTAGGTTTTTTGTGTTTGGTTTTTCTTGCAAAAGAACCCTCCTTCCCTTTCAAATTGCAACGTGTGATTGTGTTTGTGGTGGTCACGGATCGGTGACGAACGCAACGACCTGAAGTTCAAGGCCCCGAATTCCTTCCAAAAAAAAAGAGAATATTCCTTTGTGGGAATTAAATCCGTCCCTATCTGGTTACCACAGTCGTCAGATACAACCTTTTCATCAGGCAATTCCAAAATATCAGAGGCTGGAAGAGTGAGCAAATCCTGACTCTACACTCCAGGTGCTGGCTGGGAGACAGGACAAGCTCAATCAGGATGGAAATTCCCAGGTTTTTGCTTCAAAATCCAATTCCAGCGCCAAAACCACCTCTGTTGCTGTGTTGTTTGTTTTTTTTTTCACTCTGTAAACTTATTTTCCCGTTTCAGAGGATGAAGAATTGGCCAAGTCTCCTTCGAGCAGTGAAAAGGTTTAAAACAATATTAAACAACCTTGGGAAAGGACCAAATCTCTCCTGGCCTGCACCTGGAACAGTTTAAAAAGGTTCTGGCAATTCCTTCAGCCAGGGCAAAGAAACTGGGCAGGTGTTTGGATCCCGCTGACTCTGAGATGGCAGCTTGGTTCCAATTCAGAGCCCGACAAGAAGGAAAAACTCTGCAAACTCCAGGGATCACAAATAGCATCATTCATGTCTTGTTGAGCTCTCCTGGCACACCTTTAAAACTCCCACGAGTGCCAAGGAACAGGATCTGGGAACGGTTCCCACAGATCGAGAGGAATGCAAACAGACAAGGAGGGGGAAAAAAAAGAACCTGGTTGAGCTTGCAGCTAGAAATAAAACCAGGATTAAGGGGGGATTAAAGACCTGTGAAGCCAAGGCTGAGGAAACCGTGGCAATGGAGCAACAAAGAACTGAGGTGATTTCCAAAGGGAAGCAAAGAGAGCTGGAAGGTAGGGATATTTAAAACTGGGCAGAGGGCAGGGTTAGATGGGATATTGGGAAGGAATTCCTGGGTGGGAGAGTACAGAGGACCTGGCCCAGGTTGGACAGAGAAGCTGTGTTGCCTCTGTATCCCTGGGAGTATCCAAGACCAGGTTGGAGCAACTTGGAACAGTGGAAGGTGTCCCTGCCCATGGCAGGGGGTGAAATGGGATGATCTTTAAAGTCCCCTCCAACCCAAACCATTCTGGAATTCCATGATTTCTTCACATCCTTTACATCTTCTCTATTAAATCCAGACAGACTTTTCACAGGATTTCAAGTCCCAGAATTACTGGTGAAGGAATTCCTGGTTGGACAATCCTCAGAGCCACAGTTTTACAGCCCTGGGATGGGGAATATCCATCACATGGGTATTCCCATTAATGGGAATCCATCAAGGGGGAGCCCTCTGCTCTAGAGCCAGGCTGGGAGAGCTGGGGGAGTTCCCCTGGAGAAGGGAAGGCTACACCTGGCTCCCCCTCCTGTCAGGGAGTTGCAGAGTGAGGAGGTCTCCCCTGAGCCTCCTCTTCTCCAGGCTGAGCCCCCCCAGCTCCCTCAGCCTCTCCTCCCAGCACTTGTGCTCCAGTCCCTTCCCCAGCCTCGTTGCTCTCCTCTGCACCTGCTCCAGCCCCTCCATGTCCTTCCTGAGCTGAGGGCCCAGAACTGGACACAGCACTCCAGGGGTGGCCTCAGCAGCGCTGAGTCCAGGGCAGGAATCACTTCCCTGGCCCTGTTGGCCACCCTGTTCCTGAGCCAGGCCAGGATCCATTGGCCCTCTTGTCCCCCTGGGCACACTGGCTCCTGTTCAGCTCCCTGTCCATCCCCACTCCCAGCTCCCTTCCTGCCTGGCTGCTCTCCAGCCCTCTGGCCCAGCCTGGAGCTGCCGGGGGTTGTTGTGGCCAAAGGGCAGGACCCGGCCCTTGGCCTGCTTGAACCTCATCCCCTTGGAATCAGCCCATGGATCCAGCTCTCCAATGATGGGAGTGGCACTGGATGGGCTTTAAGGTCCCTTCCAACCACCAAACCATTCCCACCATTCTATACTGGTTGGACAAATCTCTTCCCAACTCCACCATTCCATTCCCCATCTGGTGGCTCCTGGAATTTTCAGCCTGCAAGGGTTTTATTTATTTTTTATTGTGATTTTCCTTTCTTTGCCTGTCGTGCAACTTCCCTTGATTTTGCAGGAGGGTTTTTTTTTTCCTTAATTAGGTATTTACCTCGTTAACATAATTGTCTTCAATTGCATAATTACTGTTCATATATGTAATCATTGGAACATGTAATTACACCTAATTACACCATTAAAACGTGCAAGTCATAAATATCTTTATCATTTTGATTGATAGACAGCCAGGGGGGGGGAAGGGAAAAAATATCTGCCCTGTTATTTTATCTCCTGGATCATGAAATCTGTGGGATGAAGAGGATTAAACTGTAATTAATTATAAGGACCTATCAAAATTATACCAAGGTTTTACCTTTGCAAGCAGGGGTAGAACGAGTGACAGCACTCAAAATTAAGGGGCAAAAATTAAGGGACAAAAATCAAAGGGCAAAATTGAAGGGCACAAATCAAGGGGCACAAATCAAGGGGCACAAATCAAGGGGCACAAATCAAGGGGCAGAAATCAAGGGGCACAAATTAAGAGGCAAAAATCAAGGGGAAAAATTAGGGGGCAAAAATAAGGGGCACAAATCAAGAGGGAAAATTAAGGGGCAAAAATTAAGAGGGAAAATTAAGGGCACAAATTAAAGGTCACAAATCACAAGGAAAAAATTAAAGGGCAAAAATTAAGGGGCAAAATCAAGGGGAAAAAATCAAGGGCAAAAATTAAGGGGAAAAATAAGGGGCACAAATTAAGGGGCAAAAATTAGGGGCAAAAATTAAGGGGCACTAATCAAGAGGGAAAATGAAGGGGCACAAATTAAGGGGCATAAATCAAGGGTACAAATTAAGTGGCAAAATTGAGGGGCATAATTCAAGAGGGAAAAATGAAAGGACAAAAATCAAGGAGCATAAATTAATGGGTACAAATAAGGGGTAAAATTAATGGGTAAAATAAGGGGTACAAATCAAGGGGCACAATCAAGGGGCACAGATTAAGGGGCAAAAATTAAGGGCACAAATTAAGGGTCAAAGATTAAGGGGCACAGATTAAGGGGCACAACTCAAGAGGGAAAACTTAAAGGGTAAAAATTAAGGGGAAAAAGTAAGGGGCACAAATTAAGGGGTACAAATAAGGGACAAAATAAAGGAGTAAAATAAGGGGCAAATTAAGGGGCACAAATCAAGGGGGAAAATTAAGGGGCACAAATTAAGGGACAAAAATAAAGGGCAAAAATCAAGAGGGAAAATTAGGGGCACAAATAAGGGGCAAAAAAAAGGAGCAAAATTAAGGAGCAAAAATTAAGGAGCAAAAATCAAGGGATGTGGAGTTTATTGCAGCAGCTGTGCTGGGTGTCCTGTAATTCAGCACCAGACAAATACCTGGAGCACAGCAAATTAATTAGGACAATTGGGTCTTTGTTTTTAATTACTTTGGCTGGGAAGGGAAATATTTACACAGGGATTAAAGAGTTTAGTTTACTTAAAGTTCAGCTTCTGCTCTTCAGGTGCAGATATTAGTTTATCAATTAAAAAACAAACCAACAAGTAAATGGCTAAGCTGTCTCCAAATGTGGGAAGGTTGGAAGGGGAAGTCTAATACTACTACATACAAGAGGTCCTCAGGATTAAATCTGAATAATATGAGAAGAAGAAGCAGAAAAAGTAGGAGAAGAAGCAGCAGGGAAAGAAGAAAAAAAAAGGGAAGAAAAGAAGGGGGAAGAAAAAGAAGGGGAAGAAAGGAGAAAAAGAAGAAGCGAAAGGGAGAAGGAAAAGAAGAAGGAAGAAGAAAAGGGAGAAGAAAAGGGAGAAGAAAAAGGAGAAGAAAAGGAGAAGAAAAAGGAGAAGAAAAGGAGAAAAGAGGAAGGAAAAGAATGACGAAAGGAGAGAAAAAGAAAAAAAAGAAAGAAAAAAAGAAGAAGGAAAGAAGGATTAAAAGAAGAAGGAAATGAAGAAGGAAGAGAAGAAAAAAGGGGAAGAAGAAAAAGAAGGAAAGGAAGAAGGAAAGGAAGAAGAAGGAAAGGAAGAAGGAAAGGAAGAAGGAAGGAAGAAGGAAAGGAAGAAGGAAAGGAAGAAGCAGAAGGAAAAGAAATCATTATAATAGAATTATATATATAACAATCTATTTTATATAATTTTATATAAGTATATTCTATAATAATTACTGTGATATTATATTAATAATATCAATAGTAAAAATATATTCTCTTCAGGAATAAACCAAGGAATAAAACTGAATTATGGAGCATCCTCCAGCCAAAGGAATATGTTTTTTCCAGGCTGGGAAGCTCAGTGGGAGCATCCACAGAAAAAGTGCACAGGTGGATGGAAGCAAAAAGTCAACCCAAATTCCCAAAACAGCCACTTCCAGCTGCCAGGGGCTGAAGGAACTTAATCCATGATGGGACATTATCCATGGGAAATGGAGAATAAATCCCAAGGGAGTAGAGGGGGGGTCGTGTCCTGACATAGGACAAACAACCCAATTTCTTCAAACTGTCACCACCAGACACCTGGGAGGGACAAGGGTTTGGAACGCAGCAATTTCCACCCTTGAAATTCCTTAAAACTTCAGGGCCTGAAGCTCTGTGATGCCTTCATGGGCTCAGAGAATCCCAGAATGGTTTGGGTTGAAAGGGATTTTAAGGATCATCCCATCCCAACCCCCTGCCATGGGCAGGGACACCTTCCACCAGCTCAGGTTGCTCCAGCCTGGCCTTGGACACTTCCAGGGATCCAGGGGCAGCCAAAGATTCTCTGGGAATTCTAGTCCAGCCCCTCCCCACCCTCCCAGCCAGGAATTCCTTCCCAATATCCCATCTAAATCTATTCTTTTCCAAGCTTAAAGCCATTCCCTGTGTCCCTGTCCCTGCATCCTTGTCCCCAGTCCCTCTCCAGTTCTCCTGGAGCCCCTTTAGGCACTGGAAGGGGCTCTCAGCTCTCCCCAGAGAATTCCCTTCTCCAGGGGAACCCCTCCAGCTCTCCCAGCCTGGCTCCAGCCCTTGATGGATTCCCATTAATGGGAATATCCATTATATGGATATTTACAGCCCATCCCAGGGCTGTAAAGCTGTGGCTCTGAGGTTTGTCCAACCAGGAATTCCTTCATCAATAATTCTGGGACTTGAAATCCTGTGAAAAGTCTGTCTGGATTTAATAGAGAAGATGTAAAGGATGTGAAGAAATCATGGAATCCCAGAATGGTTTGGGTTGGAAGGGATCTTAAAGATCATCCCATTCCACCCCCTGCCATGGGCAGGGACACCTTCCACTGTGCCACGTTGCTCCAACCTGGCCTTGGACACTTCCAGGGATCCAGGGGTAGCCACAGCTTCTCTGGGCAACCTAGGCCAGGGCCTCTCTACCCTCCCCAGCCAGGAAATTCCTTCCCAATATCCCATCTAAACCTCTTTTGAAGCCATTCCCCCTTGATCGGTCCCTCCATCCCTTGTCCCCAGTCCCTCTCCAGCTCTCCTGGAGCCCCTTTAGGCCCTGCAAGGGGCTCTCAGCTCTCCCTGGAGCCTTCTCTTCTCCAGGTGAACTCCCCCAGCTCTCCCAGCCTGGTTCCAGAGCAGAAGGGCTCCAGCCCTGGGAGCATCTCTGAGGCCTCCTCTGGACTCTCTCCAGCAGCTCCACATCCTTGAGTGTTTCCTTCTTTCCCATCCCTCCATAGCCACCAGCACGTTCTCCTTCAGCTCCCCAGAGATCTGCAGAAGCTGCTGGTTTCCCAGGTTACCAAATCATCCCTTTGCGCATCAGATCCATCCTTTTTCAGCCATGAGACCTCCCAGCAACAGCCCTGGTTCCAAACCCACCCACCTTCCCCAGCTTGGGAGGCTGGAGCATTCCCAGGGATCAGAACTCATGGAAAAACAGCTCCTCCTGCACCAACCCAGAGCTGCTTCTCCAGCCTTCCAACCAACCCTCCAAGGGCCACCAGGAAGACAATTATGTGAACGAGGTAAATACCTCAATTAAGGATTAAAAAAACCTGGTGCAAAATCAAGGGAAAGTTGCACGACAGGCAAAGAAAGGAAAATCACCATAAAAATTAATAAAACCCTTTTCAGGCTGAAATTCAAGGAGCCACCAGGAAATGGGAGTGGTTTGGGAATGGTGGAGTTGGGAAGAGATTTGTCCAACCAGTACAGAATGATGGAATAGTTTGGGGATTGGAAGGGATCTTAAGGTCAATCCAGTGCCACTCCCCATCATGGGCTGCTTCTTCCAGGAGGTGAATAAGGAAAATCAAAGGTGACAAGAGAAGGATAAAAGCCAAATTCAGCCATGAGACCTCCAGCAACAGCCCTGGTTCCAAACCCACCCACCTCCCCGGGCTTGGAGGCCGGAGCGTTCCCAGGGATCGGAAGCTCCTGGAAAAACAGCTCCTCCTTGCACCAGCCCAGAGCTGCTTCTCCAGCCTTCCAACCAACCCTCCAAGGGCCACCAGGAAAAGGGAAATCAAAGGTGACAAGAGAAAGACCAAACCCCAAAGAGTGCAGGGGATGGTTTGGGAGGGAAGGGGAGCAAAACCACACAAACCATTCCCAGGACAAGGACCAGGTTTCAGCCCAACCTGAGGCTGGTCCTGTTTCCCTTCCCAGAACGGGACAGTCCTGCTCTGGGGCCACTGGGAATTCTCGGGGGTGGTGTTCCTGGCAGCTTTGGAGCTCCCCCAGGGCTCAGGAGGGTCAAAGCCCCCCAGGGGGGTGTGATTTGCAGCTCCCCAGGGCTCTCCTCTGCTCTCCTTTGAGGGGGTTGAGGCCTTTGGCAAGTCTGGGCTCGATATTCCCAACTCCAGAGTGGGACTCCAACACCACCTGACTCGCCCTGGTGCTGCATTCCCAGCTTGGATTGAGGTGATCTCCTTCTCCCAGCACTTCCAAAGCCTTTTTGGAACCCTGCAAACACGTTCCTGGTGGAGAGGCAGCAGCCCCCTGGAGCCAGGAGAGCTGGGGAGGAGGGACTGGGCCAATCATTCCCAATAAAACCATGGAGGAGTTTAATTTCTTGATCAGCCTGAAATCATGGAATCACACAATGGGTTGGAAGGAATTTAAAAGTCATCTAGTTCCAACTCTATTCCATGAGCAGGGACACCTTTCCCTAGATCAGGGATCCCAGCCTGGCCTTGGATGCTTCCAGGGATCCAGGGGCAGCCACAGCTTCTCTGGGAATTCTGTTCCAGCCCCTCCCCACCCTCTCAGCCAGGAATTCCTTCCTCATATCCAACCTACACTTATTCCCTGTCAGTCCTAAGCCATTCTCTCTGCCCTGTACTCCTGGCAAGCAATGAGGCACCTCCACCAACAGACACAGGTAAAATGTTTAAAACACCTTATAAAACAACTGCACTGTTTGAAATGTTCCACCTTCATCACTCCCTGTGATCAGTGGAGCCTCCTTAATTCTGCAGATCTCCCCTTATTAGGGTGTGCAAAGAAAGAATTAACATTCCTGGCACTCCCCTCCCTTTAAAACCTAAAAAAACAACCCCAAAAAACCAAAACCCACCCCTTGTGCTGTTTGCTTTGATGGACTGAGACACGAAAGGCTCCTCTGAGATAAATTTTCTCTTTTAATTGATAAGAATTCTTATGAATTCTTGTTTGTGGGGAGAGGGGGGGTCCCTCACACAGGAGCAGCTGTTTTTTTCCCTGCCACGTCCCCGCTGCCATAATTGGAGCCTTGTTCAAGGCAAATTGATGCTGATTCCAGCTGACACTCCTCAGTTCAGGGGGAAGACTTTCCAAATGCTCACTGAAACACCTGACAAAATCCAGCCTGACTCATGACTAAATTAGCCTGTATTTTAGGCTGGAAAAAAAAAAACCTGCCTAAGTGTTTGACTCAATAAAGCTCACATTTAGCTCGGGAGGGTGTTTTCCATCCTCCTGCAGCACTAAAAAGCAAGCTGTGATTAAGCTTTACACGCTGGTTTTTGCTGCTCTGAGCAGCTTTATTGGATGTTTTCTTCCCCCCAGAGCACCTGAATTCACCCCTCGGAGGGCTCTGCAGTGCTCCCAACCCTCCCCCTGCTCTGTCTGAGTGTTAAACGTGACAAAAGACCTGGGACAGGAATCAAATCACCCACGGTCGAAAGACAATGGGAGGAAAAGACTCCCGGAGTTTGCACCGGGATCTTTGGGAAGGAGACACCTCAGGACGTGCTCCAAGTCAGGATGCCAGCACTGCTTTGTGTGGAGAAGAGAATTTAAACCCTCAAGACCCCAATTAAGAGGACAACTGGTTTTTGCCAAACAATCTTCTACTAAAAAAAAAAAATCTCTTCACTAAACAATTGGTTTTTACTATACAATTGTTGTCCTTATATTTGTTTTTCCTCCTCTTCTCCCAAACACTCCCACCAAGACCTCACATTAAAATACAATATTGCTGATTTTAACACCAAACCAGTCACCAAAAAATCAAAATCATCAACTTTTCAGCTGTTGTTGCTCTTTCTTCTGCAACCCCCCCCCCCCAATATCCAACCAAATCCTGGACAAATCCCCCCACGTGGATCCCGTTCCCTGGATCTCAACCACTTTGGGGAAAATGGAACCAACTGGTAGAGATGATGGGCAGAAGGACATGGTGGGCAGATGGAAGTGTGGTGGGCACAGGGAAGGTGTGGTGGGCAGAGGGAAGCTGTGGTGGGCACAGGAGAGGTATGGTGGCCACAAGAAGCTCTGGTGGGCACAGGAAGCTCTGGTGGGCACAGGGAAGGTGTGGTGGGAACAGGGAAGGTGTGGTGGGCACAGGGAAGGGATGGGGGGCACAGGAGAGGCATGGTGGGCACAGGAAGCTCTGGTGGGCACAGGGAAGGTGTGGTGGGAACAGGGAAGGTGTGGTGGGCACAGGGAAGGGATGGGGGGCACAGGAGAGGCATGGTGGGCACAGGAAGCTCTGGTGGGCACAGGGAATGGATGGGGGGCACAGGGAAGGGATGGGGGGCACAGGGAAGGGATGAGGGGCACAGGGAATGGATGTGGGCAGAGGGAAGCGTGGTGTAGAGAGGGAAGGGGTGGTGGGCAGAGGGAAGGTGGGATGAACAGAGGGAAGCCCTGGTGGGCACAGGGAAGCCCTGGTGGGCGCAGGGAAGGTATGGTGAGCACAGGGAAGGGATGGTGAGCAGAAGGCAGGCACAGTTGGCACAGGGCAGGCATGGTGGGCACAGGAAAGGCGTGGTGGGCACAGGGCAGGTGCGGGCTCACCTGTGGCCGGGGGTGGCCGGTGACCAGGCAGGTGAGCTCCAGGGTCTCTCCCTCGCGGATGGTGTAGACCCGCTCGGAGTATCGCTCCTCCTCGATGTTACAGGCCAGCCCCGAGTGCACGATCCTCACCGTGGGGGGGGCTGGGGACACACACACACAGGGAGAAGCCACGTCAGCAACGCTCCTCAACAACCCCGGGACCACCCCCAGGCCACCCCCTGCACGGAGGGGCTGCACAGAACCCCAGACTCAACCAGGCTGGGAAAGATCTCTGAGATCATCCAGTCCAACCCTTGATCCAACCCCGCCGTGGTTCCCAGCCCATGGCACTGATGCCACATCCAGTCTGTCCTTAAACACCTCCCGGGATGGAGAATCCACCCCTTCCCTGGGCAGCCCATTCCAATGGCTTAGCACCCTCTCTGCAAAGAAATTCTTCCTAATCTCCAACCTAACCCTCCCCTGGTGCAGCTCGAGGCTGAGCCCTCTTGTCCTGCTGCTGGTTCCTGGGAGAAGAGCCCGACTCCACCTCACCACAACTTCCTTTCCTCACACAGATCCCCCTCCTCTGCGTCCTGAGCACGTACACGGAATCCCAGGATTGGAGGATTGGAAGGGACCCCCAAGGACCATCCAGTCCAACCCCTGGCCCTGCCCAGGACACCCCAACAACCCCCCCCGTCCCTCAGAGCGTTGTCCAAACCCTCCTGGAGCTCTGGCAGCCTTGGGGCCGTGCCCACTGCCCTGGGGAGCCTGGGCAGTGCCAACCACCCTCTGGGGGAAGAACCTTTCCCTGAGATCCAACCTGACCCTGCCCTGACACAGCTCCAGCCCTTCCCTGGGTGCTGTCCCTGGTCCCCCCAGAGCAGAGCTCAGTCCCTGCCTCTCCTCTGCCCCTCCCCAGGAATTTGGAACTGCCATGAGCTCTCCCCTCAGTCCCTGTGCCCTCAGCTGCTCCTAATCCAGGAGATTCCATGACCTCAGCCCAAAAATCCTGTCTGAAGGCTTCTCATGCCCTTCCCCTCGAGGCCCTTCACCCTCATCTTCGTCACCCTCCTCTGGATGCTCTTTAATGACTTAAATCTTTCCCTGCTCTCCATTAATCCCTCACAATCCCCTCAACCAAACCCTTCCCAACACCCTTTCTTTTTGTTTCCATTTCCAATGTGAACTCCGCATTATTGTCTTCTTTTTTTTTTAATTATACATCTTCCCAAACGTATTATCACGCTCGTTATGCAAATGAAAAGACTTAATTAAAGCAGGGAAATTAAGCAGGAGAAACAGTGGCACTGATGCTGCTTCCTTTCAAAGAAAGGAGATCAAAATCCTGTTGCTGTCAGCGGGATCAGGATTTGGACCAGAGGTTAAATTCAGGCAGAACTTTAATTTTCTTGGATATACGACCCGTAGTACAGGAATTTACACAACTCTACGTGGTGTACATTAAAAAAAAACCACAATGCTGCTGTTAAAACCACCAGTATAAATTACAGCTCCACTTCCACGAGCCTCCAAAGCACGTTCCTGGCGCTACAATTTTATTTCTGAAGCGTGAAATCCGCGAGTATTAAAATTTTCAGGGAGGGGATCGATGGGAGAAGGGAGTTGATTTACAGTCCTGCTGCCAAATAAAATCACACAAGCTAAACAGGAGATAAAATATCATTCTGGGGGATATGAAAGACCTGGAATTTCACCCTCTCTGCTCATGGGGTGATGTTCCTCTGTAAGTGGAGATACCTTAAAATCTTAATTCAACTTAATTCAACTCTTAAATCCCAACTAGAGCTGAGCCCAGCAGGACTTAAAGTCACCAAATTCCCTGTCCCATTCCCCATGGAGGAGCCTGATGCTTCCACAGGAGAAGGAAGATGATTTACAGTCCTGCTGCCAAAGAAAATCACACAAACCAAAAAGCACAGGAGATAAAATGTAATTTTGGGGGATATTAAAGACCTGGGGTTTCACCCTCTCTGCTCATGGGGTGATGTTCCTGTGCAAGTGGAGATGCCTTAAAATCTTAATTCAACTTAATTCAACTCTTAAATCCCAATTAGAGCTGAGCCCAGCAGGACTTGAAGTCACCAAATTCCCTGTTCCATTCCCCATGGAGGAGCCTGATGCTGCTGAGAGAAGGGAGAAGGAGTTGATTTACAGACCTGCTGCCAAAGAAAATCACACAAACTAAACAGGAGATAAAATGTAATTTTGGGGGATATTAAAGACCTGGGGTTTCACCCTCTCTGCTCCTGGGGTGATGTTCCTGTTCAGTGCAAGTGGAGATGCCTTAAAATCCTAATCCAACCCTTAAATCCCAAGCAGGGAGCAGAACTAGAGCTGAGCCCAGCAGGACTCTGCCAACACCCACACAGAATTCCCAGGCTCTGGCATCCCTGGAGACCCCCCAGCACCATTCCATTCCTGGTCCAACCCCCCCACGGCTCCCAGATGACACAATCAATGATTCCCAATGCCTGGGATCAATAAAAACTCGCCAATAATTCCAATTTCTGCCCCTGACCTCCCAGAGCCTGGAGAAAACGAGTCTTGAGCAAAGGATGGCGTCAGGTCAAGGAAAAGCAGCAGGAAAAAAGGAATTCTTTCAGGCTGGAATGACTCAGCCTGACATCCCCAGGTACCTTGCACTGCCCTGCCTGTCTCAGACTTCCATATTTAGCTCATTTTTCCATGTGCTTGGCCTGGGTAAATCCCTTCTGAGAGAAATGGAGGTTTCCTCCACAGGAACATGGAATGGTTGGGCTTGGAAGGGACCTTAAAGATCATCTCATCACAAGCCAACACCTCCCAGGTTGCTCCAAGCCCCATCCAGCCTGGCCTTGGACACTTCCAGGGATCCAGGGGCAGCCACAGCTCCTCTGGGAATTCTATTCCAGGGCCTCTCCACCCTCCCAGACAGCAATTCCTTCCCAATATCCCATCTAATGGACTCTCCAGTCAGTGAAGTATCAGCAAAGTGTAAAATTGGGGTTTCTCTTGTTCCAAAATGCAGTTGCTGACAGCTCTGATTCCAAAATGCACCATTTGCAAGAGAAAGAACCACAAAAACCAGCAAGTCAAGGGCAGGATTTGGATAATTTGTGTATTTGGGATTTCCTGGGGAGTTCTGAGATTTAAATCAGGGAATTATCTGGGGTTGGTCCCTTCCCACGTGTTGCTTTATAAAGTATTTGCTTTAATGGCACTGTAAGTTCTGGGTTTGATCCATAAAGAATCCTGGAGTGATTTGGGTTGGAAGGGATTTAAATTCCATCCCATTCCACCCCCTGCCATGGGCAGGGACACCTTCCACCAGATCAGGGATCCCAACCTGGCCTTGGACACTTCCAGGGATCCAGGGCCAGCCACAGCTTCTCTGGGAATTCTATTCCAGGGCCTCCCCACTCTCCCAGCCAGGAATTCCTTCCCAACATTCTACCTAAATCTCCTCTTTTCCAGTTTAAATCCATTCCCTGTGTCCTGTCCCTCCATCCCTTGTCCCCAGTCCCTCTCCAGCTCTCCTGGAGCCCCTTTAGGCCCTGCAAGGGGCTCTCAGCTCTCCCTGGAGCCTTCTCCAGGTGAACCCCCCCAGCTCTCCCAGCCTGGCTCCAGAGGGGCTCCATCCTTGGAGCATCTCCATGGCTTCCTCTGGACTCTCTCCAGCAGCTCCACGCCCTTCTGCTGTTGCTCCCCAGAGCTGGAGGCAGCTCTGCAGGTGGGATCTCCTGGGTTTTCCAGGAGAACACCCTTCCAACTGTATCCACAGCAATGGGAATGATTCCTTATTATCCTCCTCAGTTTGAAGCCATCGCTGCAGCAAAGGTTCCAGTGAGCTCTGCCCTTTCAGCCACCACCTCCTGAGTTCCAAACCTCCAAAAGCTTTCCCTCTCCCTGCTCTTTGCCAGGAGATTTAATCCCAGATGATCCCAGGGGCAAGATCAACACAGTCCTTCTCCCACAAGTTTTGCAAGGCCAAAACCCCCCCCCCCCAAAATTGCTCCCAGGCATCAATTATTCCAAATACAACACAATGCTGAGGTCTTGGAGCAACCTGGCATAGGGGGAAGTGTCCCTGCCCGTGGGCACTGGATGGGATTTAAGGTCTCTTCCAACCCAAACTATTCTGGGATTTCCTTGTACATAGATCCAAGCTGTTCTTCCCCTGGAGCTCCTGCAAGGACAAGGATGTCCTTGGTTCCGTGTCCTCCCCACGTGTCACACTCTGACCTTAAAAGAATCTGTTCATTCTTAATTATTATTATTATTATTATTATTATTATTTTCTAAGTAGAACATCAGCTCTAACTCTTGACATACTGGTCTTTCCCTGTGCTGGGAATGCTGCTCCCTCTCCACACTCCTTGGGAATTCAACATCCTGGGCCATGGAAGGTGATGGTTCTGAACCATCATCTCCCACACCACAAATCCCCCAAAATCCTGGAGCAGAGCCACGGAGCAGAAAGGTCAAAGAGGGTTCAGCACAGCTCAACAGCCTTCAGATGAAATCAGAAGAGTCAGCAACATTATTCCAACATCCTTTACATCCATATTTCATTAATATTACATTTCCCTTCAGCTTGTATTCATCTAACTCCAAATTCCAGCTGAAGTGTCCTTCCTTTCGGTGTCTGGGCCACTGTTCCACATCCATTAGGTTTGGGAAGGTAACAGAGAACAGGAAAAAACAACCCCCCAGGGGAATTATTATGGCCAAAGAAAACACTGGTTTAAAAGGAGATTAAATGGGTAAAAGCAAATGAGAAATATTCTTATTTCTTTGAAGTTTTAAACTCTGATGGTTAAGAAGACACTGTGCAATTATGAAATGTCACCTCCCTCCCTCTCCTGCAGGAATTACAGCTCCTTCTGCCTCCAGGGATTTCATAAAATAATAAAAAATAATAATATACAGTGAGCTTTGATTTGGTTTGGGACATTTGAGAGGGATTTGTCCAGGAAACACTCCGGGAAGGAATCCAGCCTGGCAGGGGAAACACTGGAAAGGGAAAGGGGAAGGGAAGGTTTGGGAAGGTTAGGGAAGGAAAGGGAAAGGGAAAGGAAAAGGGAAAGGGAAAGGGAAAGGGAAAGGGAAAGGGAAAGGGAAAGGGAAAGGGAAAGGGAAAGGGGAAAGGGAAAGGGAAGGGAAAAGGGAAAGGGAAAGGGAAAGGGAAAGGGAAAGGGAAAGGGAAAGGGAAAGGGAAAGGGAAAGGGAAAGGGAAAGGGAAAGGGAAAGGGAAAGGGAAAGGGAAAGGGAAAGGGAAAGGGAAAGGGAAAGGGAAAGGGAAAGGGAAAGGGAAAGGGAAAGGAAAAGGGAAAGGGAAGGAATTTTTGGTTGTTAGGGTGGGGAGGCCCTGGAAAAGAATTCCCAGAGAAGCTGTGGCTGCCCCTGGATCCCTGGAAGTGTCCAAGGCCAGGTTGGATGGGGCTTGGAGCAACCTGGGATGGTAGAAAGTTTTCCAAAGTAGACACCAAAATTGATACCAAAAAAAAAAAAAAAAAAGACCGTACATCCCATTTTTCCCACTTTTTCCCCATCGTTCTTTGCTGTTGAGGTTTTATTGGGAAAAGCACCCTGGGATTGGTGAAGTACCAGCAAAGTGTAAAATTGGGGTTTCTCTTGTTCCAAAATGCAGCTGCTGACAGCTCTGATTCCAAAATGCACCATTTGCAAGAGAAAAAACCACCAAAACCAGCAAGTCAAGGGCAGGATTTTGATAATTTGTGTATTTGGGATTTCCTGGGGAGTTCTGAGATTCAAATCAGGGAATTATCTGGGGTTGGTCCCTTCCCACGTGTTGCTTTATAAAGTATTTGCTTTAATGGCACTGTAAGTTCTGGGTTTGGTCCATAAAGAGTCCTGGAGTGATTTGGGTTGGAAGGGATTTAAATTTCATCCCATTCCAGCTCCTGCCATGGGCAGGGACACCTTCCACTGGATCAGGGATCCCAACCCGGCCTTGGACACTTCCAGGGATCCAGGGACAGCCACAGCTTCTCTGGGA
The DNA here is from genome assembly GCF_009829145.1 of Chiroxiphia lanceolata. Classification (NCBI taxonomy): domain Eukaryota; kingdom Metazoa; phylum Chordata; class Aves; order Passeriformes; family Pipridae; genus Chiroxiphia; species Chiroxiphia lanceolata. The sequence goes on along the minus strand of NC_045642.1, from coordinate 64,186,743 downwards.
ATTCTTTTCCAGGACCTCCCCACCCTCCCATGCAGGAATTCCTTCTCAATATCCCACCTAAATCTCCCCTTTTCCAGCTCAAAGCCATTCCCTGTGTCCCATCCCTCCATCCCTTGTCCCAAGTCCCTCCCCAGGTAATTCCATTTGGGAGTCCCTGTGACACCAAGGCTCTAGTTCCCTACAAAAGTGGGAGAAGGGAATATTCCTGAAAACACTGGAACTCGATTTCCCCTTTGCTCTGACAATTCAACCCCTCCCAACTTCCTTTTCATTTAATTTATTTTATTTATCCTTAATTTTTTAGCTTTAATTTATCCTTAAATGTTTCTTCTGCTTTCTTTAGCAGCACATGGATGAGTGAGGAAGCAAAGCTGAGCTCCTCAGAGGTGAACTGAAAAGACCCACACAAGGCAGAGAAGACCCAAAATAATCCCGTTGAAATTCCAGCCTCTCCTAATCATGGAATTGTTTAGGTTGGAAAAGCCCTCTGAGATCACAGAGTCCAACCATCCCCCAGCACCAGCAAGGCCACCACTGAGCCACGTCCCCAAGTGCCACATCCTCTTTAAATCCATCATTCCATGAGGGAATCTCCCCTCACATCCAACCTGACCCTCCCCTGGCACAACCTGAGGCCGTTTCCTTGTCCTGTCCCTCGTTCCTTGGGAGAAAATCCCAATCCCACCCGGCTCCCCCCTCCTGTCAGGGAGCTGCAGAGAGCAAAAGACATCCCAGAAATCCCCTTTTCCAGCTGGACACATATTCCTTGTGCTGCCTCTGCCTCTTCCTCCCTCAGCTGAGCCCAGGATGTCCCTGCAAGAGCATCTCCTCTGGAAAAAAAGGGCTCCCAGCACATTCCCCATCCTGGGTCACCACCGTGTGTCCCCACCAAGGCAAGGAATTAAGGAATCATTTCCTCTCTTCCCTGGCAGGAATTTATTTCCTGACTTAACTCTTGCTCTTTCTTTCACCCGGCGAGAAATCACTTAATTCAATTTGAGGGCACGAGCTGCTCTTTTTTCCTGTTCTCTGATAACAAGATTTATGGATTTTGCCTGGATTTATGGATTTTTAACTCTCCCAAAAGGAATCTGAGGGCAATGTGGGTACCCTCACTTCAATCAGCAGCACACACGGGATGTACTCGTAGCAAAAGTCTCTCTCTTGATCTTGGAAATAAAAATTGAATCGCCTGGAATATCAGCACTGAGAAAACATCCCTCTGGGATGGGACTTCCAGGCAGGAATTCTGAGGAGGGGGGCAAGTTTAGAGGTTTTTTTCAGTCTGTTTTTAAAGTGGGTCCTGGTTGGAAGTGATAAAAAAAGTCATGGAGAGGCAGAGCCTTGAAATTCTTGACAGCCTTAAACTGGGAATTTTCTGGTTTTCGGTGCTTAAATAGCGGCCTCTGAGATTGGTGCTCCCAAATTTCCCAGCCCCTTCTCCCAGCATGCTCAGGGAATGACACTGGTTCATTCACAACACCCTTACAAACCACAAATAGGACATTTCCCAGCGTTTTCCCACCAATCCGAGGGGAATTTTAGAGATGAGAGTAAAGGGAACCCTTCCTACACGACACCTCCCTCCCCGAGAGAGCTCTTGGAGCAGTTTTGCAACCCACAGACTGCAAGGCAGTGGGTTCAAGGGATCTTCTAAAATAAGAAAAAGAATATGATCTACAAAGGGAGGGTTTAATTGAAGCGACACTTTGTTGTTCCTGGCACCACCAACCAGCTGCTGGTGCCAGACCCTGTTCCAACACCATTCCAGGCTGGCAGTAAACACGTCTCACTTGTTTGGCTGCTCAAATATACTCAAATACTCAAATAGAGCAGTAAATAATTTGAATTTCCCCCCCAACTAAGATGGCAGAGCTCAAAAATCAAAAAAAAAAAAAAAGCTCAAAAATCGCCTCTTCCAAAGGAATCCTGAGTTCTGAACTACCTGATGTAAAATGTCTTTCAGAGGTGGATTTTTAACCCTCAGAAGTGGATTTTCAACCCAGGAAATGCTGAGGGGCACTGAGAGGATGGATCCATCCCTAAGGAAAGGGGACACGGATAGAGAGAGAGAGAGGATAGGAGGGAACAGCCTCAAGTTGTGCCAGAGGAGGTTTAGATGGGATATTGGGAAGGAATTCCTGGCTGGGAGGGTGGGGAGGTCCTGGAAAAGAATTCCCAGAGGAGCTGTGGCTGCCCCTGGATCCCTGGATTGTCCAAGGCCAGGTTGGAGCAACCTGGGCTAGTGGAAGGTTTACCAAAGTAGACATCAAAATAGATATAAAAAAAAAAAAAAAGGCCTTACATCCCATTTTTCCCACTTTTTCCCCATCATTCTTTGCTCCTGAGGTTTTATTGGGAAAAGCAGCCTGGGATTGTTTTCCATTGGCACAGGGGCTTCAGCTCTGAGTTTCATCACCCTCACACCTTCCTGATGAAGAGGGACTTTCACCAGGAACTGGAGTGACAGGACAATGGGAATGGCTTCAAACTGCCAGAGGGCAGGGATAGATGGGATATTGGGAAGGGATTCCTTGCTGGGAGGGTGGGGAGGGGCTGGGATGGAATTCCCAGAGAAGCTGTGGCTGCCCCTGGATCCCTGGAAGTGTCCAAGGCCAGGTTGGAGCAACCGGGGCTGGTAGAAGGTGTCTCTGCCCATGGCTTGAAAAGTCCTCTAAAATCATCTTCTAAGACCCCAGCACTGTCAAGGCCACCAGTGCCCCATGTCCCCAAGTGCCACATCCACAGGGCTTGGAAATCCCTCCAGGAATGGGGACTCCAAACCTCCCTGGGCAGCCCCTGCCAAGGCCTCACCACCCTTTCCAGGAGGAAATTCCTCCTCCTGTCCCACCTGAGCCTCCCCTGGCCCAGCTGGAGGCCGTTCCCTCTCCTCCTGTCCCTTGTTCCCTGGGAGCAGAGCCCAACCCCCCCGGCTCCCCTCTCCTGTCAGGGGGTTGCAGAGCCAGAAGGTCCCCCCTGAGCCTCCTTTGCTCCAGGCTGAGCCCCCCCAGCTCCCTCAGCTGCTCCTCATACATTTCCCTTCTCCTCAGCCCAGGCAAAAGCACTAAAAATACACTTTTTGACAGTGTCCCAAAGCAGGAGGAAGCGCCACAGGTGCCACAAAACCCCCACGACTGCCAACAACCAAGATCCCACCAGCCTCAAAAAAACCTTCTTCTCATTTGCCTCAGCAACAAAAACTCCCCTTAGTGCTGAACGTACTTCAGTTCAGTTTGCTGACTGAAAAAAAAAAAAGCACAGTTTAATATTAAAGAGGAAATTTAAAATACAGAACCTTTACACGAATGCAAATGAATAATAAAAAAAAATTCCTCTTTATAGTGCTGAGCAAGAATAAACAGCTTTTTAAACAACAATTTGCAGTCCTTGTGGAGATGGCACAAATCTGGGACTAGCAAGAAAACAAACCTCCTTTCAGGGAGTAAAATGATTTCTTGAATTAAACCCGTGTTTCCTGTTCTTCAGTGTCTCACACCTTGTTCTCACGTCTTTGTTGGAAAACACTGGGTGTAGAAGGAACAGCTGAATGACTGGAATGTGTTCCATTTTTAAAGCTGGAAACACATTTACACCTGATTTTATGTATTCCAGGCTCTGTCAGAGCTTATTTATGGGAACTGGCTTGTTGGAATTATACAATGGTTATACAAGCGTTCCAGGAATTGTCAGTCCCACCATCTATCCCTGCTTGGAAGAGCCACCAGGAATTGTCAGTCCCACCATCTATCCCTGCTTGGAAGAGCCACCAGGAATTGTCATAGACCCACCAGGAACTCACATCAGACCCATCACCTATCCCTGCTTGTAGGAGCCACCACGAATTGTCAGTCCCACCACCCAACCTGCTTGGAAGAGGCACAAGGAATTGCCATTAGACCCACCACCTATCCCTGCTTGGAAAAGCCACTAGGAATTGTCATCAGCCCCACAACCTATCCATACTTGGAAGAGCCACCAGGAATTGTCTTCAGACCCACGAGGAATTGTCATCAGTCCCACCAGCTATCCCTGTTCGGAAGAGCCACCAGGAATTGTCATCAGACCCACCAGGAATTGTCATCAGTCCCACCAGAAATTGTCATCAGTCCTACCACCTATCCCTGCTTGGAAGAACCACCAGGAATTGTCATCAGACCCACCAGGGATTGTCAGTCCCGCCATCTATCCCTGATTGGAAAAGCCACCAGGAATTGTCAGTCCTACCCCCTATCCCTGCCTGGAAGAGCCATCAGGAATTGTCATCAGTCCCATCACCCAACCTGATCTTCCAGGAATTAAGGAGACGTTTGGAACAGCCCAATTTCCAGTGGCTCATCCCCTGGGAGATGCTCCAAGCTCTTCCCAAAGAATTTCCAACATCCATCAGTCAATCCCCGCCCTCTTTCCTTTGGATTCATGGATGTCTCCCAGGAGAGGAGCTCCCATGGCAGTATTTCTCCTGGAAGCACCGTTAGGACACTCCTTTTTGTCCAACTATTGGAAATGGAAACAATTCCACGAGACCTGAGCTGAGCAATTCCGGAGCCTCTTCCGTCCCCCAAACCCTGTCGATATTAATTAAGATTTGGATTGACACAGAGTCCAGCAGAAAGAGGAATCACCTCCCCACGGATCTCATTTCTTGGGAAGCCAAATACTGATGTGCTGCTGAACACACGACTCAGCTCCGGAGCCCAGTCCCCCCTCAGCACTTCCCTGATTTATCTGAAGAGGCGTCAATGAGTGATCAACAAATCAATAAAAATTAATGACCAAAATTATGAAGCTCCCACCTGGCTCCTCAGCCAACGCTGTCGTTGTGTGTTGTTGTTCAGATGATTTACCAGTCCCTTTGCAGGGGCTGATGACACCTCCAATCCAATTAACAGGCTGCAATTAGCCATTAACTTTCATTACAGGTCTTTTTTTCTTTTGGCCTGTTCCAGGGCTGAGGGGGGAGTGGATCTCACTTCTCCTCACCCAAAATTAACCACCTGAGCTCTGGGGACACCACACAGGTCCAGCAGCAGAGGTGTCACATCCCATCCCTGCCCCCGAGGCACATGGAAAACCAACGTTATTTCTGGGCGGAGAATTAATTCCCAAATCCTGGGAGGGGTCTCCTCCTTATCAGGATTTTCTTCTGACGAGAAAAAAATAAAGACTTTTTTTTTGTTCTTCGCCTGAGGTCGTGCTGGATGTCTGATCTCTACAGCCTTGGAGCATTTCCCACTGGAAATTGGGCTGTTCCAAACATCTCCTTCACTCCTGGTAGCTCCTTCCAGCAGGACTGGGTGGTGGGGCTGACAATTCCTGGTGACTCTTCCAAGCAGGGATAGGTGGTGGAAATGACAATTCCTGGTGGGTCTGATGACAATTCCTGGTGACTCTTCCAAGCAGGGATAAGTAGTGGGACTGACAATTCCTGGTGGATCTTCCAAGCAGGGATAAGGGGTGAGACTGACAATTCCTGGTGGCTCTTCCAAGCAGGGATAGGTGGTGGGGCTGATGACAATTCCTGGTGGGCCTGATGACAATTCCTGGTGGCTCTTCCAAGCAGGGATAGGTGGTGGGACTGACAGTTCCTGGTGGGTCTGATGACAATTCCTGGTGGTTCTTCCAAGCAGGGATAGGTGGTGGGACTGACAATTCCTGGTGTCTCTTCCAAGCAGGGATAGGTGGTGGGTCTCATGACAATTCCTGGTGTGTCTGATGACAATTCCTGGTGGGTCTGATGACAATTCCTGGTGGTTCTTCCAAGCAGGGATAGGTGGTGGCACTGATGACAATTCCTGGTGGGACTGATGACAATTCCAGGTGGTTCTTCCAAGCAGAGATAGATGATGGGTCTGATGACAATTCCTGGTAGCTCTTCCAAGCAGGGATAGGTTGTGGGATTGACAATTCTTGGTGTGTCTGATGACAATTCCTGGTGGCTCTTCCAAGCAGGGATAGGTGGTGGGACTGACAATTCCTTAGACAGAGCAAAGCACTCAAACCTTCCAGGGGTGGCTTTGCTAAGGGAAAAAAAATCCAAATATCTGCTACACACGTTCAGTCAGTGCTGTTTCTTCTCTCTGCAAATATTTGCAGTTGCTCTGACAACAAGCTGAGGTGCAGAACACACCAAAACAGAGACAGAGACAGGACACAGGTCACAAAAGGGCTTCTGAGGACAGGCTGAGCCAGAGGAGGACTCAGCAGTCCAGAAATCAAAGCCAGGAGCCACTCCAAGTCCTAAATCCCTGACAAGGAGCTAAGGAAGAGGAGGAAGCAAATGGGGATCCTCCTGCCATCATATCTTGGCTGCACCTCAGCCCTTCCCTGTGGATCCAGTTGCCTGGTCAGGTAAGACTAAAATTTCCCCTCATCCCTCCCCTTGGAAACAAATCCATCCAACAGCACCAAAAATAAGGAAAAGGAATGCCACAAGGAAACAGAAAAAATCAAAATCAACTTCCTAAAATTTTCTCTCTTCAGCACAGAGTTATTAAGGTTGGAAAAGATCATCAAGTCCATCAACCAGCACCACCACTGGGTTCACCACTAAACCACATCCCCAAGTGCCACATCCATGGGTTTTCTGAGCAATTCCAGGCATGGGGACTCCAAACCTCCCTGGGCAGCCCCTGCCAAGGCCTCACCACCCTTTCCAGGGAGAAATTCCTCCTCATGTCCCACCTGAGCCTCTCCTGGTGCATTTTAAAGCTGTTCCCTCTCCTCCTGTCCCTTGTTCCCTGGGAGCAGAGCTCGACCCCGCCTCAGCTCCGACCTCTTTCCAGGGAATTTTAGGGATCCAGAAGGTCCCCCTGAGCCTCTTTTTCTCCAGGCTGAGCCCCCCCAGCTCCCTCAGCCCCTCCTGCTGCTCCAGCCCCTTCCCAGCTCCTTCTAAAAAGCAGAAGTTTTAAATTGACTTTTAAATCCAAAACACGATTAACCTTCTGATTTGTTGGATTGTTGATTTCTTTTCATTCCCTTCAGGAATTCCATCAAGATGTTGTTTTGTTGGGTTTTTTTTTCCCCATTTTTAATTGGAACTAAAAACATTTCCAACAGATGAGTAATGAGGAAGAGGCACCTGCCTGCCTGGATTTTTGTGTAGCCACTGAGGCCCAGAAATACAGTGACAAAAAGGCCCCTCTGAGGACACCAGAATAAAGTTTGGGACCTCTTCAGACCTCAACCCTGGTCACTGGTCTTCCCAGCAAAATACAGAAGACATCCCTTTGTATTTTCATATCAGCACAGAAATTATCACCAGGAAATATTAAGAAAAACATTCTTCCCTGGGAGGGTGGGAAAGCCCTGGAAAAGAATTCCCAGAGAAGCTGTGGCTGCCCCTGGATCCCTGGAAGTGTCCAAGGCCAGGTTGGAGCAACCTGGGCTGGTGGAAGGTGTCCCTGCCCGTGGTTTTAATGCCACTCGAATGGGTTTTAATGTCCTTTCCAACCCAAACCTTTCCATGATTCTATAAAATAATCTGCAGAGTCATTTCTCTCTGAAGCAGGTTCTGGTGACATTCACAATTCCAATCACACCTCCCTCCTTAAATCCATCACAAAGTGTTTTTCCATGGGAACAAGGCCATGACCTGCTGAGTTTAAAAGGTTTTTTTACACATCTCCCCCAGGCAAAGCAATAAACTCCTGGTTGCAGATTCGACCGGGCAGGGCAAGAACTTCACAGGAGAAACACGAAACCACAGCAGATTAAACCTCTAAAGCTGAGCTTTGGGGACCTGATCCTGAGCTGGAGCAAATCCAGCAGCATCCAAGCAACTTCCATAGCAATGCTTGGATTGCCAGCCACCCATCCTGCCCTTCTGCTGATCCCAGAAAACAAAATGCTCCAGAAATGACAGGAAAATGAAAAAGGATGGGAAGAAGATCCTTCAAACCCATGAGATTATTAGCTTTAAACACACTCCTAATTAGTGTATCATAAGCTGGCCTTAATACATTTCTCTGTCAGATCATATGGACTGCTGGAATTTGAAATTAACTGGAAGTGCTAAAGATAGCCCCCAATAAAGAAAATATTCACATCTGCTTTCAAATGGCCTTTAATCAAAATAAAGACCATGAGAAATTCTTCTTGCAACCTCAAAAAAATAAAATAAAATAAAATAAAATAAAATATAGCCACCTAATATCCTCCTTCTTATCTAGGCCTCAAAGTGATTGACAGTTTTAAATTAGAGCTGATTTCCTAAGTGTCTGTTTAATGTTAAAAACAAGCTCCAAAAGAGGCTTAACACCCCACCAGACCTTCTCCTGAGCAGTCCATCTGCTCAGAGGGGGAAAAACAGAGGTTTAAGCTCTTGCTGAAGGAACACTGAAGGCTTTGATCAAACTATATTAAAGTGCAGGGGGAAAATAAGGCATCAAAAGCAGCATTAAATCCTCTCTGTGAGTTGCCAGTAATTCCCTCTGGGGTGGAATTGTGGTGGGACATCCCAGGACTGCCCTGGCTGGGCCAAAGTTGTGGGGTTTAGGCCCAGGAATTAGGAGGGGGGTGATAAAACACTGGCACAGGTTGCCTGGAGTGTGACTAAAGGGGCTCCAGGAGAGCTGGAGAGGGACTGGGGACAAGGGATGGAGGGACAGGACACAGGGAATGGCTTTAAGGTGGAAAAGGGGAGATTTAGGTGGGATCTTGGGAAGGAATTCCTGGTTGGGAGGGTGGGGAGGGGCTGGGATGGAATTCCCAGAGAAGCTGTGGCTGCCCCTGGATCCCTGGAAGTGTCCAAGGCCAGGTTGGAGCAATCTGGGATCATGGAAGGTGTCCCTGCTCGTGGCAGAGGGGTGGGATGAGATGATCTTTAAGGTCTTTTCCAACCCAAACCATTCCATGAGTCTGTTTGACCTTCTGGATGTAGCCAAGGAGACAGGAGTGTAAAGGGTCAGGAAGACACCTCAACAACATCTCTTGGAATATTCCATGCTCACCTTGTCTAAAGCCCTGTATTTGATATAAAAGTAGCTCAAAATCCAGAATATTTTATTTCTTCCAGGAAATAAATTGGAACAAGTGTCTAAACGAGAAACTGCTGTAGAAACTCTGAGGATTTTACTCTTTTTACTGGTTTTGGGGTTGAACATTTTTGATCAGTCTCACTTTTAGATCATTTAAACCCAGCCTGGAATAAACCAGGGGGGCATTTTGGGCATCTCAGATAATTCCTTTTCCCTCAGCATCTCCCTCAGGTTGCCCAGAGAAGCTGTGGCTGCCCCTGGATCCCTGGAAATGTCCAAGGCCAGGTTGGAGCAAGCTGGGCTAGTGGAAGGCGTCCTCAAGGACTGGGAGCCTCCCTTTCCACCACGCTCTGCTCACTGAGTGAAGCTTAGGGGGAAATAATTATTAATTATTGGGAATTCCAACAAGACTCCAGCCAATAATAATGTCACAGTTCATTAGGAAAATCAACCCCACAAGGGCTCTGTGTGTTCATGACTCAAACATCCATAATACAACAATTATCAACACACAGGGCAGCAGGTCAGAAGTTCCTATGGATTTCACCATGAACACATGGAAAAGCAAGTCTTGGATAAGGGAAGGAGCTGCTCATAACTCCCATTTGTCGGGATACAGGAGCTGAGCACAAATGGGAACGGATGAAATCATCATCTCCCAGTGCTGAAGGAGAAATTCTTCAAGGAGAAATTAATTCCCACAATTAATCCGCAAATAATTCCCGACAAACAAACTTGGGGTGACCCAAAGCTGGTGACAACCAACCAGCAAGCAGGAAAACACAGAAGAGCAAGAGCAGCTCTAATAAACTTCAACAGGCTCTAGGACAGGTCAGTTATTGATTAAAGTCGTATATCACAGAATCCCAGAATTCCTGAGGTTGGAAAAGCCCTCCAAGGTCATGGAGTGCCCCCCGTGCCCGATGCCCACCTTGTCCCCCAGCCCAGAGCACTGAGTGCCATGGCCAGGCCTTCCTGGGACACCTCCAGAGAAGGACTCAGCAGTCAAGAAATCAAAGCCAGGAGCCACTTCAAGTCCTAAATCCCTGACAAGGAGCTAAGGAAGAGGAGGAAGCAAACAGGGGGATCCTCCTGGCATCACATCTTGGCTGCACCTCAGCCCTTCCCTACAGACCCAGGTGCCTGGTCAGGTAAGACCCAAAATTCCCCTCATCCCTCCCCTTGGAAACAAATCCATCCAAGAGCAAAAAAAATAAAGGAAAGGAATGGGAGAGGGAGAAAAAAAAATCAAAATACACTTCCTAAAGTTTTCTCTCTTCAGCACAGAGTCATTGAGACTGGAAAAGATCATCAAGTCCATCAACCAGCACCACCACTGCGTTCAGCACTAACCCACGGCCCCAAGTGCCACATCCATGGGTTTTCTGAGCAATTCCAGGGCTGGGCACTCCAAACCTCCCTGGGCAGCCCCTGCCAAGGCCTCACCACCCTTTCCAGGGAGAAATTCCTCCTCCTGTCCCACCTGAGCCTCCCCTGGCACAGCTGGAGGCCGTTCCCTCTCCTCCTGTCCCTTGTTCCCTGGCAGCAGAGCCCGACCCCCCCCGGCTCCCCCCTCCTGTCAGGGGGTTGCAGAGCCAGAAGGTCCCCCCTGAGCCTCCTTTGCTCCAGGCTGAGCCCCCCCAGCTCCCTCAGCTGCTTCTCCAGCCCCTTCCCAGCTCCCTTCCCTTCCCTGCACACGCTGCAGCCCCTCTGTGTCCTCCTTTCCAACCCAAATCATCCCGTGATCCCACAAAATTCCCTAAGGATGTCCATGACAAGCTTGCTACTCATTGCAGAAGGTCCTGAAATCCTGTGGCAATAACGGGGACAGGGCACAAGAGAGAAGCAGAGTTGAAGTTTAACCACTTAATTAAATTAATTATGTGAGGTGTCTTCCTGCAATAAAAAAATTAGCACTTCACAAGAACCACTGTGGCCCCAAATTCCACATTATTGACCACGGGGTGTCCTGCAAAGACCTTTCCATGCTCCTTCCTCCTCAGTGCAGACACCAGAGCTGCCAAGGAATGCCAGTTTTCCTGAAGGATCATCCTCCTGCCTGGCACTGACACCCTTGGCTTGGCTCCTGCTTCCTTGGAGCCTCTCCCACTGGGGCTCCAGGTGACCCTAAATCACATTTTGTGCTGTTGCCATCATGACAAGTTGAAATGGATTTTGTCACCCTCTTGCTGTTCCACGGCAAAATTTACAGCTCTTTGCAGAAGAAAAAAGAAAAGAAAAAGAAAAGAAAAAGAAAAGAAAACGAAAAGAAAAAGAAACAAAAAAGAAACGAAAAAGAAAAGAAAAAGAAAAAGAAAAGGAAAGAAGAGAAGAGAAAAGAGAAGAGAAGAGAAGAGAAGAGAAGAGAAGAGAAGAGAAGAGAAGAGAAGAGAAGAGAAGAGAAGAGAAGAGAAGAGAAGAGAAGAGAAGAGAAGAGAAGAGAAGAGAAGAGAAGAGAAGAGAAGAGAAGAGAAGAGAAGAGAAGAGAAGAGAAGAGAAGAGAAGAGAAGAGAAGAGAAGAGAAGAGAAGGGTAAAAAAAATATTGAAGATGGCTGATTCTATTCCATTGGCAGGATAGAAGAGAAATGCTGTCCTGACTTTGATAAACTGTGATTCCTGAATTCTTATTTATTTTTTATTATTATTAATTGTTATTTATTATTTCTGATTTATTCTTATTTATAATACTATAAATAATATATTTGTATTATTTATAATAATTTTATTGTATAAAATTAAATAAATATATATTTATATTTTATATAGTAAATAAATATTTATAATTATTTATAATAATCTAAATAATAAATCTTTCTGATTTCTCCTTCCCCAAACTCTCATTTTCCAAGTGCAACTCCCACTCCAACCCCAAATCCAAGCCCTGCTGTGCCATTACTTGACTGAGTTTAATCCCACTTCAACACAATCCAAACAAAACCTGTCTGGGCACCCCCAGAAACCCTGGAGATAATTTCTCCTGGTGATAAAAAAAGAGAGGAGAACGTTCCCAACATATTACTGGAGCATAAATGCCAATTAATCACTGAGATGTTTGTTTGGATGCTCAGGAATATCACAGACAATTAATTTATGGGGAGGAATTAACGAGCCAGGAGCTCTGAGCATAAATCAGAAACGATTCCACTGATGTAAAACAACATTTCTTTTTGCTACAGAGGGACGTGATAAAGATTTGAACTATTAATTTTTAATGGATTATTTACCATTCCCAGGGCAATAACTTGTAACACCTGGAATTAGATTTGTTTGCAGCGTCTGGGAGGGTGAATTAGAGAGCAGCAATTATTATTTAGAGGGGATAAAATATCTGTAACGAGCAATAATGTGACTCCAAAGTTAAGACAAGCCTAAAATTAGCCCCAGTGTTAGCAGGGAAGGTTCCTCTGTGCCAGCTTGTGCCCAGGGGCACGGAATCATGGAATTCTGGGACAGCTTGGGCAGGAAGGGACCTTAAAAACCGTCTCATTTTTAAGGGACGTGGAAGGAAATTCAGGAATGTTGCTGAGGGAGTTAGAGAAGAAAAAGACTTGGGGTGTTATTCAGGGTGAGGGGAGCAGATCCCAAAATCCTGGAATGGTTTGGGTTGGAAGGGACCTCAAAGATCAGCCAGTCCCACCCCTGAGACACCTTCCACCATCCCAGGTTGTTCCAACCTGGCCTTGGACACTTCCAGGGATCCAGGGGCAGCCACAGCTTCTCTGGGAATTCCATCCCAGCCCCTCCTCGCCCTCTCAACCAGGAATTCCTTCCCAATATCCCACTCAAACCTTCTCTCAGTTTAAAACCATTTAAAGGCAACTTTTCCGGCTCCAACCTGCCCACAGTTCATTCCCAATCCTGGGCATCCCAGTTTGCTCCCAGCTCATCCCAGGGACACATTAACTGGGGAGGAACTCAGCCCCCTGTAGCCTCTGTCCCCCCCTCAGCACTAATTCCCACCAGCTAATTCCCATGGATTCCTCCTGCTCCCAAGCCCTTCAGCCTTTCCTTAGGTCAGGTTTTGCTGGAATGCAGGGATCACTTTGGAATTGGAGGGGTATTTAGTGCTGGGTCAAGCAGCTTCCAGTGATCCAAGCTCAGCATCCCGGGGAATTCAGCTTTGCCGTTAAACTTGTGACCTCCCGGGAGAAGGGAATGACACAGTCAGGTTTCCATGGCTGGGGATAATTATGGAATATTCTGAGCTGGAAGGGATCACAAGGACCATCCAGTCCAGAATATCCCAACAATCCCCCCCTGTGCCCCAGAGGATCATCCAAACCCTCCTGCAGCTCTGGCAGCCTTGGGGCCGTGCCCACTGCCCTGGGGAGCCTGGGCAGTGCCAACCACCCTCTGGGGGAACAACTTCAGTTACTCTTAAACTCAAATTACACTTGATAGAAATATTTGGATTCTCATTTGCTGTGGAGAGGAATCACAGAGAACATCCAACAGCACGGAGAAGTTGTGGCTGCCCCATCCCTGGAAGTGTTTAAACAGGTTGGACGGGGCTTGGAGCCACCTGGGCTAGTGGAAGGTGTCCCTGCCCATGGCAGGGGGTGCAATGAGATGGGCTTGAAGGTCCCTTCCAACCCAAACCAGTCTGGGATTCCTCCTCCACCTGCCAAGGTGGGTGTTTTAGGAGCTCTCAATGCTGGGTTGGCTCCACAATCAACTTCCCAGAATCCCAGAACCTGCTGAGCTGGAAGGGACCCCCAAGGCCCATCCAGTCCAACCCTCAGCCCTGTCCAGGAACATCCCCAAGAGTCCCCCCCTGTGCCCCAGAGGATCATCCAAACCCTCCTGGAGCTCTGGCAGCCTTGGGGCCGTGCCCACTGCCCTGGGGAGCCTGGGCAGTGCCAACCACCCTCTGGGGGAAGAGCCTTTCCCAAAATCCAGCCTAAACCTCCCCTGGCACAGCTCCAGTTGCTCCCTCAGCTCCTGTCCCTGCTCACCAGAGAGCAGAGATTGGAGCTGTCCCTGATCCACTGTTCATCTCCACTGCCCACACCTACAGTCCAACTTGGATTTTGTCTTCAAAAATCAGTATTTTCCAGAAAAAAACAGAACTTTATGAAGAAGTTATTAGCAACATTCAATAAGAAATAAAAGTGGAATGCCAGCAAAGCCAAAAGCAGATCTATGCAGAGACAACAGAGTAATTACAGAGCTGTTCCAAACAATGGATTTATGGAAATACTTTCATTCTGTGCTAAATAATGCAAATATGTTCATTTTCACACAGTGCTGTTCCACACCCCTGGCTGTGCAGCAGGAATAGTTACGTTTTTAATAGGAAAAGTTTCACTATTGGAAAATAAACCTAAATTAATATTGTTTTTCCCCCTGATTTAGCAGATTTAAAGCCAGGAAAAAAAGAAGTGACGAAGAGTGACAAGGGGCGTGCAATGACAGAGCAGCTCCTGGGCTGGAGGCTGAGGCAGAGAATTCCACATCACACCCAGGAAAAGGGAGAGAAACTTAAAATAATGCCCAAGAGCAGGAATTTCACCCAGGGAAAACAGTGGGGAACAATTCAGAGTCACAGAATTCCAGAAGGGGCCGGATGGGAAGGGACCTTAAAGACCATCTCATTCCATGGGCAGGGAAGTGGAATGAAACCTCATTTCATAAGGATCAGTGGGAGGAAATTCAGGAATGTCGCTGAGGGAGTGAGGAAAGGGAAATACTCAGGGGGTTATTTGGGATGAGGAGGAGCTGCAGGAACAAATGGGGAGCAGATCATGGAATGCTGGAATGGTCTGAGTTGGAAGGGATCTTAAGGATCATCCCATCCCATGCCATGGGCAGGGACACCTTCCACCAGCCCAGGTTGCTCCAACCTGCCCTTGGACACTTCCAGGGATCCAGGGACAGCCACAGCTTCTCTGGGAATTCTATTCCAGCCCCTCCCCACTCTCCCAGCCAGGAATTCCTTCCCAAACTCCCATCTCTCCCTGCCCTCTGGCAGTGGGAGGCCATTCCCTGTGTCCTGTCCCTCCATCCCTTGTCCACAGTCTCTCTCCATCTTTCCTGGAGATCCTTCAGGTCCTGGAAGGCCACAATTAGGTCACCCCAAAACTTCTCCTCTCCAGGCTGAACAATCCCAACTCTCCCAGCCTTTCCTCCCAGCAGAGCTGCTCCATCCTCTCATCATCTCCAGGGACTCTTCTGGACCCATCCCAGCAGATCTGTGTCCTTAGATATGTTCAGATCTCCATCCATCTCCACACCAGCTTCTCTGGGAATTCCAGTCCAGTTCTTCCCCACCCTCCCAGCCAGGAATTCCTTCCCAATCTCCCATCTCTCCCTGCCCTCTGGCAGTGGGAAGCCATTCCCTGTGTCCTGTCCCTCCATGCCTTGTCCCCAGTCCCTCTCCAGCTCTCCTGGAGCCCCTTTAGGCCCTGCAAGGGGCTCTCAGCTCTCCCTGGAGCCTTCTCTTCTCCAGGGGAACCCCCCCAGCTCTCCCAGCCTGGCTCCACCCTTGGAGCATCTCCGTGGCTCCCTCTGGATCTTTCCAGCAGCTCCACATCCCTGTGCTGTTGTTTCCCAGGGAACCTCTGCAGGTGGAACCACCACAAGTGGTTTTCCAGCCAGGCAGGGACACGGGAGGGAGCAGCTCTGAGGAAGAAAAGCTTTATCTCCCTTTTCCACCAGCACTTGGAGCAGCAGGGATTTACTTTGGAGAGCTCAGAGGCAATTCCAGCCCCACTCCAAAACCCTCCAAAACCTTATCTCTCTCCTGCTTTGGAGAACGAAAAAAAAACCCACAAAAAAACCCCCCAACCCACCCCAGCAGTTCTCGAAAGCGCAGTTCGGAACCAGAAATATTTCTGTATTTGTGCACAGATATGAGCTCATGCTTTTTTTTTTCGTGTCTAAATGTATTTATAGACGTGCTCACAGCCAGGAAAATTCGCTGTTTCAGTGGTGAGGCACAGGCAGAAAATGGGGTTTTTTAAAGCAACAGAGTTTCAAGTGAAAATCAGGAGTGAGTTTAGACCTGATGATGGGCAGGGCAAAGCTAAATATTGACCACTTTTAGTTCCTCCAGAGATCAATACCTTAAATATCAGGCATTGCTGAAATTGCTCCTTTACTTAATAATACATATATATATATATAAATTATAATTATATAATATAAATTATACAATATTATATATATTAGATATAATATAATTATATAATATAAATTATAATTATATATATCATTATAATTTATTTAAATATAAATAAATATAAAATAAATATAAATGCATATAAATATATATTTATAAATATATAAAATATATATAAATAAATATGAAATAAATATGTGTATATTTATAAATACATAAAATACATAAAGAAATATGAAACAAATATAAATGTATATTTATAAATATATAAAATATATATAGAAAAATATAAAACAAATATAAATATATATTTCTAAATATATAAAATACATAAATAAATATAAAACAAATACAAATGTATATTTATAAATACGTATAAAATATAAATAAATAGAAAATAACTATAAGTGTATATTTATAAATATGTATAAAATATAAATAAATAGAAAGTAACTATAAATGTATATTTATAAATATATATAATATATATAAAATATAAAATAACTATAAATGTATATTTGTAAATATATATAAAATATATAAATAAGTATAACATAAATATGAATATATATTTATAAATATATATGATATATACAAAATATAAAATGAATATGAATATAAATAAAATATATAAATAAATATAACATAAATATGGATATATATATTTATTAATATACATTATAGATATATAAATCAATATAAAATAAATAAATATAAAATAAATAATTATAAATAAAATATAAATATTTAAATAAACATATAAAATAAAGAAGCACTAAGTATCCCAAGGGGAAAAAAAACACGTGGGGCCCTTCATGTTATTATTCAAACGACTCCACTAATACTCCTAAAGTGAGATAAATAACACCCTGGAGTTTACATTTTTAAAAAAATAGGGAAAAAAAAAAAGGCTTTTAAATGGCTTTTAGCAGGGTTTCTGGGATTATCACTTGTCTGTTGTTCTGGCAGGTTGTTGCTGACAGTTCCTCCAGGGCTCCCAACCACCGATGGCAACCCAAAAGTACTTCTGGAAAAGATCAAATCTGGCTGCAAAACGACATTGGGGCTCCCTCAAACTTGCAGTTTCCCAGGGAGAAAAATTCCATTCATTTAAAAATTTGTCTTATTTTGCGCTGAGGAAACGTGTTCTTTAGAAAACACAGTGGCAAAAATAACATATGAGGAAAATATTGCTGATTATTTTTTCGCTCTTGCTGCTGTTTTTAAGTTCTTTTTCCTTCAAAACCGAGTCAAGGCTCTGTTTTAATTGATACTGAAATCATATTAAACCACTTCAGGTGTTGGGAAAATCTGCCCAGGTGCTGGAATCCCATCCCTGGAAGGAATTAAAAGCCCTGTGGATGTGGCACTCGGGGACATGGGGAAGGGTTGGACTTGATGATCTCAGAGGGCTTTTCCAACCTAAATGGTTCTGTGATTCCCTATTCATTTGCCATAATTCACGTGCTGTTTATAGACTACAAACACCCTGTAAAGTCCATGAAAATCCAGGAAAGTTCCAGGCCTGGGAATTCCTGGATGCCTGGAGCCAGAGCAAGGCGAGCTCGGGGGTTTTTACCTCCATCCCGTGTCCCAGCAATGAGAACGTGGGAGAGTTGCACAGTAATCAGTATAATTCCAATCTGGGGGGTATTATTCCCATTTTGTCTCTTAAGGAGAGAATCCCAGAATCCTTGAGGTTGGAAAAGCCCTCCAAGGTCATGGAACTCAACCTGTGCCCGATGCTCACCTTGTCCCCCAGCCCAGAGCACTGAGTGCCACGGCCAGGCCTTCCTGGGACACCTCCAGGGCTGGGCACTCCAAACCTCCCTGGGCAGCCCCTGCCAAGGCCTCACCACCCTTTCCAGGCAGAAATTCCTCCTCCTGTCCCACCTGAGCCTCCCCTGGCACAGCTGGAGGCCGTTCCCTCTCCTCCTGTCCCTTGTTCCCTGGGAGCAGAGGTTGACCCCACCTTGCTCCAAACGCCTGACAGGTAGAAACCAAACCCAGTTCTCTGTTTCTCTGATTTTCCCCGAACCCTCACTTGAAATGCGGAACTGAATCCATGGAAGAGCTTGTTCTTTTTCCCATGGTGAGATACAGGAGGCAAGGACAGGAGAGAAGACCCAGAGCAGAACTCAGAGCTATTTCTGACCCAAGGGGTCCTGCAAGGGCGTTTGCTCGTCGTGGAATCATGGAATGCAATCCCTGAGGCTGGAAAAGCCCTCCAAGGTCATGGAACTCAACCTGCACCTGATGCCCCCCTTGTCCCCCAGCCCAGAGCACTGAGTGCCACGGCCAGGCCTTCCTGGGACACCTCCAGGGCTGGGCACTCCAAACCTCCCTGGGCAGCCCCTGCCAAGGCCTCACCACCCTTTCCACGATTAAATCCCTCCTGAGAAGGCAAAACTCCTCAGCAGCAGGTACAGAAAAGCACCACAAACACTTTGAGCCATTCCCATCCTGGCTCTATCCCATAATCCCACGTAATCCCCCTGGTATTTAAGCCCAGCACAAAAGAAGAAGGACTCGAGATTAGAAGTACCTGAGGCGAAATAACAACAGGGCCAGAAGCGGGTCAGATTTAATCTGTGGATTAAATGATTTTTCTCCCCAATCAACCACAAAACCCCATCTTTTCTAATCAGCATTTGGGAGGCACTAAAAGGGTAAACAAAAGAGTTGGGAGATTTCAGCTATTAATGCTCTTTTTTCAGGAGATTAGGGATGGTGGAAAATTAACAGCCTGTTATTTTGGATCCTCCCAGAGAGGGAGGAAAATAGTCCCTCTCTTTTCACAGCTCGTTTTCAGCTTTTAAAAGCTTCCAGGTTCGTGGTCCTGCATGGGAGAGGCAGAGATTTGGCAGGAGGAGGAGGAAAAACACCCAATTCTGGGGGATTTCAGAACCTTTCCTATTTAAATTTTGAGGGATCTCTAGTCCTTAAATCCTACGAGCCCACAATGGAGTTATGGAACAACCAGGATGTGCAGGAATAAGTGCATGTTGATACAATGAACTGTTGAATTTTGGGTTGATTAAACATCCTTCAGGCCTCAAAAATTAATTGCCAAAGGGTTCCTGTGGAGCAACTTGGGCTAGTGGAAAGTGTCCCTGCCCCTGGGAAAAGCACTGGATGGGCTTTGAGGTCCTTCCAACCCAAATTGTTCAGGGATTCAGCTGGGGGGGTTCCCCTGGAGAAGAGAAGGCTCCAGGGAGAGCTGAGAGCCCCTTGCAGGGCCTAAAGGGGCTCCAGGAGAGCTGGAGAGGGACTGGGGACAAGGCATGGAGGGACAGGACACAGGGAATGGCTTCCCACTACCAGAGGGTAGGGAGAGATGGGATATTGGGAAGGAATTCCTAGATGGGAGGGTGGGGAGGCCCTGGAATGGAATTCCCAGAGAAGCTGGAGTGGAGATCAATGGAGATGTGAACATATCTAAGGACACAGATCTGCTGGGATGGGTCCAGAGGAGGCTCCAGGATGATCAGAGGATGGAGCAGCTCTGCTGGGAGGAAAGGCTGGGAGAGCTGGGATTGTTCAGCCTGGAGAGGAGAAGCTTTAGAGTGACCTGATTGTGGCCTTCCAGGACCTGAAGGATCTACAGGAAAGATGGAGAGAGACTCTGGACAAGGGATGGAGGACAGGACAAGGGGGAATGGCTTCCAACTAGTTTAGATGGTATATTGGGAAGGAATTCCTGGTTGGGAGAGTGGGGAGGGGCTGGGATGGAATTCCCAGAGAAGCTGTGGCTGCCCCTGGATCCCTGGAAGTGTCCAAGGGCAGGTTGGAGCAACCTGGGCCAGTGGAAGGTGTCCCTGCCCATGGCATGGGATGGGATGATCCTTAAGATCCCTTCCAACCCAAACCATTCCAGCATTCCATGATCTGCTCCCTATTTGTCCCTGCAGCTCCTCCTCACCCCGAATAACCCCCCAAGCGTTTCCCTTTCCTCGCTCCCTCAGTGACATTCCTGAATTTCCTTCCACGTCCCCTTGTTCTCCTTCACCCCACAATCCTCCCGACACAAAACCTTCCCCTCCCATGTTTTTTGGTGCTTTTCCAGCTTTCCATCCCCGGACCTGAAGCTGCTCAGCCCCATGTGAACAACACCCAGCCAGCAGGAAAAGTCACCGCCTGTTTTCCGCCCTCTCCAAGAACCGATGCGCCACATTCCCTGTTTTTAGCTCTGCTCCTCAGGTATGGATTCCAGGGAGACTTATGCACCCTGACACCCCGAAAGGCCTGCAGGGCACTGATCTCACAACTAATTATTCCACTCCAAAAGCCTCGGATGAGGAGGAGGATGGAGGGAAAGCAGGTCTTTGCTCCCCTGGGAGGTGACGTTTCAGCTCCGACTTTGCGGTCGAGCTCCCGAAAATAAAGCGGGAGATGTTGCAGGTGACACCAAGCTGGGGGGAAGTGTCCATCAGCTGGAAGGCAGGAGGGCTCTGCAGAGGGACCTGCACAGGCTGGATCCATGGGCTGATTCCAAGGGGATGAGGTTCAAGCAGGCCAAGGGCCGGGTCCTGCCCTTTGGCCACAACAACCCCCGGCAGCTCCAGGCTGGGCCAGAGGGGCTGGAGAGCAGCCAGGCAGGAAGGGAGCTGGGAGTGGGGATGGACAGGGAGCTGAACAGGAGCCAGAGTGTGCCCAGGGGGACAAGAGGGCCAATGGATCCTGGCCTGGCTCAGGAACAGGGTGGCCAACAGGGCCAGGGAAGTGATTCCTGCCCTGGACTCAGCGCTGCTGAGGCCACCCCTGGAGTGCTGTGTCCAGCTCTGGGCCCTCAGCTCAGGAAGGATATAAATTATTACCACCTACTTTTGCTTCCTTTATTTATTCCATGTCATGAGAGAGGGAGATATTGCTACAAAAATCAAGTACAGAAACATAAATTTATGAGCAGTTCCAGGCCATGACTCCTGGTAAAATGCCAGTGTGGATCAGGATGGAATTATAATTCCCATTCCTGGCTGGATCCAAATCAATCTGCAGCTCCCCGTGGTCATTGTTAAGGTGATTTTTGAAAGGATCCAGAGGGTTCTTTCTTGCTGACAGAAATTGGGAAGCAGCTTCATCTCCCAGCTAATCCTACCAGGAGCTGTGGTCAAAGGAAATATCTGGGATGCTCAAAATGCCCCCTGATTTATTCCCGGCTGGGTTTAAATGATCTAAAAGTGGGACTGATCAAAAATGTTCAACCCCAAAAAAACAGTAAAAAGAATAAAACCCCCACAGTTTCTACAGTAGTTTCTCATTTAGACACTTGTTCCAATTTATTTCCTGGGAAAAATAAAATATTCTGGATTTTGAGGTATTTTTATACCAAATACAGGGTTTTAGACAACGTGAGAGTGGAATATTCCAAGAAATATTGCTAAGGTGTTTTCCTGACCCTTTACACCCCTGCCTCCTTGGCTAAATCCAGAAGGTCAAACAGACTCATGGAATGGTTTGGGTTGGAAAGGACCTTAAAGATCATCCAATGCCACCTCCTGTCATGGGCAGGGACACCTCCCACTACTCCAGATTGCTCCAACCTGGCCTTGGACACTTCCAGGGATCCAGGGGCAGCCACAGCTTCTCTGGGAATTCTATTCCAGCCCCTCCCCACCCTCCCAGACAGCAATTCCTTCCCAATATCCCATCTAATGGACCCTCCATGCAGTATCAGGAAAGTGTGAAATTGGGGTTTCTCTTGTTCCAAAATGCAGCTGCTGACAGCTCTGATTCCAAAATGCACCATTTGCAAGAGAAAGAACCACAAAAACCAGCAAGTCAAGGGCAGAATTTGGATAATTTGTGTATTTGGGATTTCCTGGGGAGTTTTGAGATTTAAATCAGGGAATTATCTGGGGTTGGTCCCTTCCCATGTGTTGCTTTATAAAGTATTTGCTTTAATGGCACTGTAAGTTCTGGTTTTGGTCCATAAAGAGTCCTGGAGTGATTTGGGTTGGAAGGGATTTAATCTCATCCCATTCCACCCCCTGCCATGGGCAGGGACACCTTCCACTAGATCAGGGATCCCAACCCGGCCTTGGACACTTCCAGGGATCCAGGGGCAGCCACAGCTCCTCTGGGAATTCTATTCCAGGGCCTCCCCACCCTCTCAGACAGCAATTCCTTCCCAATCTCCCATCTCTCCCTGCCCTGTGCCAGTGGGAAGCCATTCCCTGTGTCCTGTCCCTCCATGCCTTGTCCCCAGTCCCTCTCCAGCTCTCCTGGAGCCCCTTTAGGCCCTACAAGGGGCTCCATGGTCTCGCTGGAGCTTTCCCTTCTCCAGGCTGAACAATCCCAGCTAATTTGTCTCTCACACACCCAAAACCCACTCTCATCATCGCTTCCAAATTCCAAAGTCTCCAAAAAAGAGTCAGCTTTGCCAAACAGCAAAACTGAGCTCAGAACCCATTTCAAAGCAGAACCTGCCCCTGAGCAGAGCTCCCCCAAACCCAGGTGGATTTTACTGAGGAAAGGAGAGGGAAAAGAGCATCCAAAGGAGATGGAACTGTGGCAAAAATCAAGGACAATGTTCTCAGTTTCTTCTCCTGTATCTAAACCTGTTAATTAGATTATTAATCTGAACTGCCTTTAATTGGATTATCCTGCACACTAAACACAGAATTCCAGAAGGGTTTGGGTTGGGAGGGACTTTAAAGCCCACCTTGTTCCCACCCCCTGCCATGGGCAGGGACACTTTCCATGATCCCAGGTTGTTCCAACCTGGCCTTGGACACTTCCAGGGATCCAGGGGCAGCCACAGCTTCTCTGGGCAACCTATTCCAAACACTTCCAGTGCCTTTGAAACAGTAACTAAACCACAAAAGCAGCAGCTTAACTCCCTAAATTCTGTTTCTTCCAAGGCAAATCAAACGATCACTTCCCCAAATCCAACAGCTTCCCTCTTTCTGAAGGGTTTAAATTAACATACCAGCATTTTTGACACGTTATTTTACTTCCTGGCATGAACAGTCCCTGTTTCCATCCACTTTTAATTGCTTATTTCCTCCTCCTAATTTAATTTGTAGAACTATCCAAGATTTTTAATTTTTTTTTTTTTTTAAACTACTTTTTTTTGTGTGTGTTCATGGATCTTTGGCAGCTCGTTTGGCACCGAGATGGGCTTTGTTTCTTTAGGCTGATGCCTCCTTTGTGGCAGTTCTTCCAGCAGAGCCTCTCAGTGGGACACATTCCAACACATCAAAGTGTTCCCTGGATTGGGTGGTGGGATGTATGTTGGGATTGAATGAGGCCAAGGAGGTAGATGGGAATAAAAGGGGGATACAGAGCTCCAGAGGGGATTGTATTTTATATTAAATACAAGGCTTGAAACAACGTGAGCACGGAATATTCCAAGAAATATTGCTGAGGTGTTTTCCTGACCCTTTACACCCCTGTCTCCTTGGCTACATCCAGAGGGTCAAACAGACTCATGGAATGGTTTGGGTTGGAAAGGACCTTAAAGATCATCCAGTGCCACCCCCTGCCATGGGCAGGGACACCTTCCACTGTTCCAGGTTGCTCCAACCTGGCCTTGGACACTTCCAGGGATCCAGGGGCAGCCACATGTTTGAAAAGGACCTGGAGGGGCTGGAGTGTGTGCAGGAAAGGGAAGGGAGCTGGGAAGGGGCTGGAGCAGCAGGAGCAGCTGAGGGAGCTGGGGGGGCTCAGCCTGGAGCAAAGGAGGCTCAGGGGGGACCTTCTGGCTCTGCAACCCCCTGACAGGAGGGGGGAGCTGGGGGGGGTCGGGCTCTGCTGCCAGGGAACAAGGGACAGGAGGAGAGGGAACGGCCTCCAGCTGTGCCAGGGGAGGCTCAGGTGGGACAGGAGGAGGAATTTCTGCCTGGAAAGGGTGGTGAGGCCTTGGCAGGGGCTGCCCAGGGAGGTTTGGAGTGCCCAGCCCTGGAGGTGTCCCAGGAAGGCCTGGCCATGGCACTCGGTGACAAGGTGGGCATCGGGCACAGGGGGCACTCCACAAACTTGGAGGGCTTTTCCAACCTCAGGGGATTCTGTAATTCCACATAAACCTCTCCAAAAGCCACAAAACCTTGGGCCATTTTAACAGCCAGACGAGCTCTGCCAAGGTGAAATCCCTTTCCTTTGCCCAGTTCCCAGCGTGTCTATAATCCCATTTTCCCTATTTTTTTTTCCCCACCACAGCTCCCCCAAAGCACCAAATTAGAGCTCACAGCCTTTCCCCTGGGAGACAACTCTCTCCAGGCTAAAAATTGGGAACGGGAAAGGCTGGTGTTGATCTTTCCAGTCACTTTGATCTCTGTGGGCACAGCAGAAATTCCATATTTTTTTAACCACGGCTCCAATAAGCAAAATACTGTGGAAAAACCAGCCCGCCTCCCACGAGGCTTTATTAGAGCTCCCCAAAAACCCTCCAGGAGCCTGAAGCTGAAGTGACCTCTCCTGCAAATAAAGCAGGAGGAGCCTGGAAATCCCTGCAAGCAAAGGAACAGCACAGCAGGGAGCAATTAAGCTTAGGAAAAATATTTTTAGGGAAAAAAATACCGTGGGAAGGTGTTAAAACAAGATGATCTTTAAGGTCCATCCCGACTCAAAGCATTCTGGGACTCCCTGAGTTAAAACACCCACTCAGAGCCCATCTCCTCCCAACTTTAGGACCTTATTCCTG
Source organism: Chiroxiphia lanceolata (assembly GCF_009829145.1). Taxonomy (NCBI): domain Eukaryota; kingdom Metazoa; phylum Chordata; class Aves; order Passeriformes; family Pipridae; genus Chiroxiphia; species Chiroxiphia lanceolata. Next base: position 64,162,003 of record NC_045642.1, on the reverse strand, counting down.
GGAGAATATGATGAATTTATGGATTAATCCAAGCAGGAGCAGCCAGGGACAGAGTAGGTTGTGTAAAAGGTACAAATAAGAAATAAATCTACCCTAGAGCAGAAATTAAAGCTAATAAATAAGATGTGTGTTGAACCTAATGTATTCTGAGCTGTGCATCAACAATGGATAACCAGGAGGTACAGCTGGACCTCTTGGAATTTGGGTATTTGTGGGAGACTCCAGAATTGTTGTCTTGTTTTCCTTAGTAAGGAAAAATTCCCTAGGATTTGTGTCCTCCCAAGAATAAGCCAGTTCTCACTAAAACATAATATTCACATCCTCTCTCACTGTATTTCCTTCATTTCATGCCACTGGAATGTTATGGTTTTCCACAGAAAAACTGGGATATAAAACCTGCAGTCACACACCAGTAAATGGGAGTGTAGACAAAACCCTCCAGTCAAACACAAACTGAGGGAATGGAGAAGGGACAAAGTTATTATTTATATTATAATATACGAACAGGAGCAGAACATCCTTTTCCCAGGAAAAAGAAATCCTGACACGCTGGCTTTCAGAAATAATTCCTGCCTAAAAAGGTCATGGAACTACACTTAAAGTGCCAAACAAAAATTAAACAACAGCTCAGAAAAAAAAAAAAAATAGAAGTATAGATAATCCTACTGTCCTCTTCCCACTTCCCAGCCTTCTGGGAATTCCAAAGGGGATTGGTTTGGGCTGTTACAAGATGAAAATTAAGTATTTGTTGGTTTTAACTGAGCAAAGACTGGGGTAGAGTGGGGTTAAAGTGCCAAATTCCAGAGGGTGACAAAGTTTGGAGCAAGCTGGGATAGTGGGAGGTGTCCCTGCCCATGGCAAGGGGTGGAATGAGATGGGCTGTAAGGTCCCTTCCAATCCAAACTGTTCCAGCATTCCATGACTACCCCAAGCAATTTTTTTCCATGAACCAATCTAGGAGCAACAACTAAAATTCTCGGGGAGAAAAAAGAGGGAAAACCAGACTGGTTTTGTGGCCACCACAGCAGAAGCTGCCTCTGCACTAATCACTGATGATCCCAACTGGGGTCAGATCCAATGGCTCTGATCCCAATTTCCCTTTGGAAAGTGTGTGATGAGAGGAGTCTGTGCTGATCACAGCTTCCCACAGCAAAAAAAACATTAATTAGGACTGAGCAGCTTTGCACCGAGCGGGTCCTTTTCTGGGCTGGGGGAAATTCCAGCGTCAGCACCTCCATCCCATCACTCCAGGCCAGACAAGAATCATAGAATCACAGAATCAGCTGGGTTGGAAGGGACCTCTGAGATCATCCAGTCCAACCCTTGATCCAACCCCGCCGTGGTTCCCAGCCCATGGCACTGATGCCACATCCAGTCTGTCCTTAAACACCTCCAGGGACGGAGAATCCACCACTTCCCTGGGCAGCCCATTCCAATGGCTGAGCACCCTCTCTGCAAAGAAATTCTTCCTAATCTCCAACCTAACCCTCCCCTGGCACAGCTGAAGACCGAGCCCTCTTGTCTTGATGAGAGTTGCCTGGGAAAAGAGACCAACCCCCCCCGGCTCCCCGCTCCTGTCAGGGAGTTGCAGAGAGTGAGGAGGTCTCCCCTGAGCCTCCTCTTCTCCAGGCTGAGCCCCCCCAGCTCCCTCAGCCTCTCCTCCCAGCACTTGTGCTCCAGTCCCTTCCCCAGCCTCGTTGCTCTCCTCTGCACCTGCTCCAGCCCCTCCATGTCCTTCCTGAGCTGAGGGCCCAGAGCTGGACACAGCACTCCAGGGGTGGCCTCAGCAGTGCTGAGTCCAGGGCAGGAATCACTTCCCTGGCCCTGTTGGCCACCCTGTTCCTGAGCCAGGCCAGGATCCATTGGCCCTCTTGTCCCCCTGGGCACACTCTGGCTCCTGTTCAGCTTCCTGTCAATCCAAGATTTAAATAAGCCCAGAAAGCTCCAGTTCTGCTCCGAATAACAAACAGAGGGTTTCATTTCCCCCTCCCAAACCTCTTTGTCTGTTCCCTCCGCACAGGACAGGGATGGAAATGACGGTGTCACCTCCCATCCTCCCCCAGCTCAGCCCAGAATTCCAAACATTCCCTCGGCTTTCCCTTCCCGGGTGTCACAACAGCCACGTGCAGGTTGCAAGTCCTTCATCTTCGTGTCAAACAACTATTTTTCCACGGGATAAAAGCACGTTTTTACGGAGGAACATTCACAGACTGAGATTTCTGTCTCTGAGAAAGAAATGGTGAGGAGTGGGATTCACATGGAATAACACCCACACACTGCATTGCTCTGGTGTTTTCTCCAGAGGAGTAATTTAGAGAGGAGCAAGGAAAAGGCACCACTGTTTTCACGGAGGAAACCCCAAATCCGGGATTTGCAGGTGCTGCACCCAGGGGTGCAGAACAAGCTCTGGCTGAGAACCCGAGTGCAGGGAGAGTTAATTAGGACATAAATCGAGGGCTTCCCACCCACAGTCCTGAGCCAAAGGATGGCAGATGGGAGGAGGGGCTCCCACCACCTCAGGGGTCAATCCCCTGGAGCCACTGCTTGGGGAACTCCTGGGTGTGCTCCCCACTTGGAATTGGGGTTCCTGGGCAGCTCGGGGAGCATCCCTGCATAACCCCCTCCTAGTGCTCAATTTTTGGGGGGATCTCACCCTCATCCTCCTCATTACAGCTCCACACCCATCCTCTGTGATCCCCACCAAGCCAGAGACACTTTTCCCTGCAGGATTAAACTCCTTGTGGGTCCCTCCCAGCTCAGGATATTCCATGATTCTCCAGTTCTCCAGCTGGACAGCCAAGCACAGGACCTGCCACCACCCCTGAGGTGACAATCCTTCCCCTTTTATGTGTCCCATTCCAAACCCACGGAATACAGACAGAGCAGCTCCCCAAGAGCCTCAGCTCCTGATTTAAACCTGTCTTTAAATCCCTGGGCATTCCGCAAAGCCCTCCTGCATTTAGGAATTTGGGAATACTCAGCACAAATTGCCACCTGGATCCTGAACATGGTGACTTTAAGCTGAAGCCCACGACAAACACCTTGATGCCAACACAGGACTCAGACTCTTTGTGTCCTTAATTTCCCAGATGTCCCAGCTGGTGCTTTGGACACTCCTGGGATGTGGTTTTCCCACTAATTCCTTCTATTCCAATCATCTGCCATGACTTTGGAAGCAACAACACAACTGCAACTTGATCATAATGAGACATAAATGGAAGTCACTGCCAGGTTGGGTCACCTGAGTGAAGATCTGCATCTCTGGGCTCTCCAGAAAGCACTCCTGGATTTGGGAATTTGGGAATATAAAGCAAAACCTGGAATCTGGATCCTGAACGTGGTGTCTTTAAGCTGAAGCCCATGACAAACACCCTGATGGTAACACACGACTCAGACTATTTGTGTCCTGAATTTTCCAGATGTCCCAGCTGGTGCTTTGGACACCCAGATGCTCCTGGGATGAGGTTTTTCCCACTAATTCCTTCTATTCCAATCATCTGCCATAGCTTTGGAAGCGACAACACAACTGCAACTTGCTCATAATGAGACAGAGATGAACCACTGCCAGGTTGGGTCACCTGAGTGAACATCTGGATCTCTGGGCTCTCCAGAAAGCCCTCCTGGATTTGGGAATTTGGGAATACTCAGCAAAAACTGGAATCTGGATCCTGAACATGGTGACTTTAAGCTGAAGCCCAGGACAAACACCCTGGTGGCAACACAGGACTCAGACTCTTTGTGTCCTGAATTTCCCAGATGTCCCAGCTGGTGCTTTGGACACTCCTGGAATTAGGTTTTTCCCACCAATCCCTTCTATTCCAATCATCTGCCATGGCTTTGGAAGTGACAACACAACTGCAACTTGCTCATAATGAGACACAAATGGAGCAGAACCACTGCCAGGTTGGGTCACCTGAGTGAACATCTGGATCTCTGGGTGCTCCACAAAGTCCTCCTGGATTTGGGAATTTGGGAATATTCAGCAAAAACTGGAATCTGGATCCTGAACGTGTTGACTTTAAGCTGGAGCCCATAATTGGGTATGAATCTTCATGAGCTTCTAGAAATAAGGGATTTTTAACATGGAATCCAAATCCTGAATAGTTTGGGTTGGAAGGGAATTTAAATCCCACCCAGTGCCACCCCCTGCCATGGGCAGGGACACCTTCCACTATTCCAGGTTGCTCCAACCTGGCCTTGGACACTTCCAGGGATTCAGGAGCAACCACAGCTTCTCTGTGCCAGAGAATTCCTCTCTAATATCCAATTTAAACCTCTTTTCTGTCATTGTGAAGCCGTTTCCCCTCATCCTGTCAATCCCTGCCCTGCTCAGAAGTTCCTCAAGGAGCACCAGCCCGTGGGTTCCGGAGCCTTTGGATTTCCCACAAGGATTTGGGCTAAATCCTTGCATCCGAAATGAGCAGGAAAACACTTCATAAAGGAAAATGTGGCTTAATTAAACCTGGGGAGGAGATCAATGGCATTGATGTCTGGAGAAGTGGCTCCTGGAGGGAGGTGACACCAAACTCATCCCAGAAGTTTTAGACCTGCCTTCCAAAGAAATGTAATACCGCTCACTGTCCTGCTGGAATCTGCACCCCAGAATTCCAGCACTTTCCTAGAAATGCAGTAGCCAAGTGATTCCCAGACAGAGAGAAGGGTTCTGTCAGGTTTTGGGAGAGGAAAAATCACATTGTTGAATCAGGAATTCAGGTGATCCCTGAGATCCAGGGAAAAGGAAAAGCAGGTGGGAGGAGAGGAAGGAATGACAACCCACTCCAGGACTGACAAGAATGAACCAAACCCACTGAGAGCAGCAACTGTGGCAACTGTAAAACAGGGGTCACCCAAATCTATAAAACAGATATAAAGAAATAAATATAGAGAATATATAGAAATAAATACATATAACATATAAATATAGAGAATATATAAATATAGAGAATATATAAATATAGAGAATATATAAATATAGAGAATATATAAATATAGAGAATATATAGAGATAAATATATATAATATCATCATCATCATGACTGGGCTTTATGACCGAAGATTTGGGATATAATATATAAATAAATATATAGAATATATATAAATAAATATATAGAATATATATAAAATCTATCTATTTATTTATATATATTCGATATATGATTATATTGTATATAGAATTTATATTATATATATTTATATAATATAAATAAATGTATTTATTTATATAACATATAAATAAATATAGAATATATAAATATATAGAATATATAAAAATAAATATATAATATATAAATAAACACATAGAATATATAAGAAATCTATATATTCATTTTTATATTCTATATACAATTATATTATATTTAGAATTTATACTGTATATATTTATCTAATATAAATAAATATATTTATTTATAATATATAAATATATAATGTATACAAATAAATATATAGAATATATAAATAAATATATAGAATATATATAAAATCTATATGTTTATTTATATATATTCTATATATAATTATATTATATATAGAATTTATATTATATCTATATTTATATAATATAAATACATTTATTTATATAATATATAAATATATAATATATAAATAAATATATAATATATAGATAAATATATAGAATATATATGAAATCTATATCTTTATTTATATATATTCTATATACAATTATGTTATATATAGAATTTATATTATATATTTATCTAATATAAATAAATATATTTATTTATATTAGATAAATATATAATATATATAAATAAATATATAGTATATAAATAAATATATAGAATATATATAAGTAAATATAATTGCCTTAAACTGAAAATTAACTCCTTGCAAATTCACTCCTTTTAAAATGTCCTGTTTTGCACTAAAACAGAGAAAAAGGAACAATTGATGCAAATATTTCTCCCTTCAGGGGGGTTTGGGGGATTTATTTCCTCATCAGCCGAAGGTGGAGGAGCTTCCCTTTCTTTTGTGTCTCCCCATCCTGCTTCCCAGGTTATCCAAACATCCCTCAGCCCAGCAATTAACCAATCACAGCTTCGTTACCAGAGTAAAAACCACCCTCGTGAAATCCCAGCAACAGTGAGAGAGAGGGGAGGGAGAGGAGCAGCAAATGGATTTTTAATTGGCCTTCCCGAGCTGTTAATTAAAGTCCCAACGTTCCTGCAGGTAGGAAGCAGATCTTTCCGAGTGTTCTCAGCGCAGGGCTGTTGTTTGGGAGCTGCTGGGTAATTATTCTTTAGGTCCAGGCACTTGAAGCCTTGGTAGAAATAGTAATTAAGAGTAAAGAAGAAAAGTAGCTGGAATGTGTAATTAGAAAGATGGGCAGAGTGTGAGGAGAAACCTGGGCTGCTGGAAGGTGTCCCTGTGGGATGAGATGGGATTTGAGGTCCTTTCCGACTCAAACCATCCTGGGATTCATCCCCTCTCCAGCAGCCCCCTAAACCCTGAGGAAAAACACAACCAGAAGAGAAAGTGCTATAAAAAATATGAGAGGTGACTTATGAGTGGAACCAAATCCCAAAAGCTCCCAAGCAGCACCTCCCTGTGCCCAAATCTGTCCCTTTTGGCCTTCACTTGAGCCTTTCTCCACCTCTAGAAGGGTCAGGACGCCCCAAGCTGGGCAGGAGCAGCTCAGAGAGCTCTCCAGCTCCAGCAAAACCAGTTTTCCTCCTCAAGGAGCTGCCAAATGTGAGTTGATCCATCACAATAAACCCCTTCTGAGCTTGGCAGGGACTCATTGAGCCCCAAAACCCCTTCTGAGCTTGGCAGAGACTCATTGAGCCCCAAAACCACTTCTGAGCTTGGCAGGGACTTGTTGAGCCCCAAAACATCTTCTGAGCTTGGCAGGGACTTGTTGAACCCCAAAACCTCCTTCTGAGCTTGGCAAGAACTTGTTGAACCCCAAAACCCCTTCTGAGCTTGGCAGAGATTTTTTAAGCCCCAAAGCCTCCTTCTGAGCTTGGCACTGACTTGTTGAACCCCAAACTCCCTTCTGAGCTTGGTAGGGACTTGTTGAACCCCAAACTCCCTTCTAAACTTGGCAGGGACTTGTTGAGCCCCAAAACCCTTTCTGAGCTTGGCAGGGACTCGTTAAACCCCAAAACCCCTTCTGAGTTCAGGAGGGACTTGTTAAGCCCCAGTGATGTTGTCACAAGGCTCAGTTTCCCCCACTGTCCCAAGCCTTGCTTACTCACAGCCCGAATCCACAGCTGAGCTTGGGTCAGTCTTTTCTCAGCTTCACCCACAGAACAAAAATAACACCAACTATTCCCTTGAAGAAATAACTCCCTGTTCCAAAAAAAGCCCATTAGGAGCATTCCGTGCTGAGCACTGAGCGGGAGCTGGGTTTTCCTGGCCACTGGGAATGACTGGCACAATAATCCTTCTTTCTGTGCTGCTCTTCCACAAACACTCCCTCTCATCCAGCAGCTGAGGACTCACTCAGGATTTCTCCTTGGTGTCCCAGAGCTGGGATTTCCCAGAGAAACTGTGGCTGCCCCTGCATCCCTGGAAGTGTCCAAGGCCAGGTTGGATGGCGCTTGGAGCAACCTGGGCTAGTGGAAGGTGTCCCTGTCCATGGCAGGGGGTGCAATGAGATGGGCTTTAAGGCCCCTTCCAACCCAAACCAGTCTGGGATTCCTCCTCCACCTGCCAAGGTGGGTGTTTTAGGAGCTCTCAATCCTGGGTTGGCTCCAGAATCAACTTCCCAGAATCCCAGAACCTGCTGAGCTGGAAGGGACCCCCAAGGCCCATCCAGTCCAACCCTCAGCCCTGCCCAGGAACATCCCCAAGAGTCCCCCCTGTGCCCCAGAGGATCATCCAAACCCTCCTGGAGCTCTGGCAGCCTTGGGGCCGTGCCCACTGCCCTGGGGAGCCTGGGCAGTGCCAACCACCCTCTGGGGGAAGAGCCTTGTCCTGAGATCCAACCTGACCCTGCCCTGTCCCAGCTCCAGCCATTCCCTGGGTGCTGTCCCTGCTCCCCCCAGAGCAGAGCTCAGTCCCTGCCCCTCCTCTGTCCCTCCCAGCAGGACAAGAGCATCGATCCCCTGGGCTCTGTGCAGTGAAGGAACTCCAGCTGATGTGTCAATAGATGTGTCAATGCCCCCTTTGTCCTGCTTTATTTTTAGTCTTCCCTCCATTGATTTGATATCAATAGGATGAGGTTGTTCTCCAGGAGTTGGCTTTGATAAAGGAAAAGATTTGACCCTCAGCCTGAAAACAAACCTGGGGACAGGATGTGATGATATCGAGCTGTGTTTGTCTCCTCAGAAATCCAAATCTCCCTCCCCAGGGATGTGCTGGAGGAGAACAGGATCAAACTCAAAACTGTGACACTGCTGGAGCGAGTCCAGAGGCCACGGAGATGCTCCAAGGGCTGGAGCCAGGCTGGGAGAGCTGGGGGGGGTTCCCCTGGAGAAGAGAAGGCTCCAGGGAGAGCTGAGAGCCCCTTGCAGGGCCTGAAGGGGCTCCAGGAGAGCTGGAGAGGGACTGGGGACAAGGCCTGGAGGGACAGGACTGGCTTCCCACTGCCAGAGGGCAGGGATAGGTGGGATAGTGGGAAGGAATTCTTTCCTGTGAGGGTGGGGAGGGGCTGGGATGGAATTCCCAAAGAAGCTGTGGCTGCCCCTGGATCCCTGGAAGTGTCCAAGGACAGGCTGGAGCAACCTGGGACAGTGGAAGGTGTCTCACTGGTGGCACTGGATGGGCTTTAAGGTCCCTTCCAATCCAAACCATTCTGGGATTCTGGGATCATTATGAAACCCACTGGTGTGTTTTTCCAGAGCCCCTGGTTGAGATGTTTGGGCATCACCTCCCAAGGTCTCTCCATAACCTCATCCATGGCCAGTTCTGTCCCTTTTTTACCTTCATATTCGCCCACACTCATAAATTCTGGCCTTTTCCCTAAATTACTCCCTTTCTTCCCGCACCCAGCTATTTATAGACATCAGACACATCTTCCACACCTCCTAATCACGGGCTCTAATTCAAAAAATCTCCCGTGACCCATTTTGCAAATCCCAGCCTAAAAGCCCCCAGCCCGAATCAAAGCCTTCCTGTGCCTGTTGATGAATATTATTTGAAAGGTAAAACATCAAAAAGGGCCATAAATGCATCCAGATTTTCCTTCATCTCCCATCATTTCCCCCCTTGTACCGACTGTTGCCTCTCCACATCCCGCCAGACTATTTTGTGTTTAATCCAACCTGTGTCTCTTTATTCATGTTTAAAGCCACAGCTCTGGTGGCACATAAATAAATAAGAGTGTGACAGCAAATAAAGCAGTTTAAGAAGTGCAGCTGACAGGTTTTTATCCCCTGACATCTCCACTATTCATTTCTTCCCCCTCTGCCATTTGACTCGGTGGCATCACGAGCTGCCCAACTGTAATTACTCTTTGGTTCCTATTAAGATCCAACCTGATGCTCCTCCAGCAGGATAAGAGGGGGAGGGAAGGCTGGGAATGCTCTCAGAGCTCGGAGTGTTCCTCGTGGGTGGCTCTCAGGGCGACAAAATAAAAAAGGAACAGCAAAGTAATGAGTCAGAATAAAGGAATTCAACTCCCTGGGCCTGCAATCAGGGAGGTACCTGACAAACAGAAGGGAAAAAGGGAGGCAAACAGGATGGAATTGTGCCCTGAGGATGGATTAGAGGCAACTTGGGAGCTTCCAGGGCTAAAATCTTGGGGTACTTAATAAAGTGATGGATTTGTGGGTCTGGCTGCAGCTCCCCAAGGAGAACATCCAGCTTTTGGAAACCTGCTCTGGCCCAGGTTAAAAATTATTGAACACACTCAGGGTTTAAATATTAGGAAGGAATTCTTGGCTGGGAGGGTGGGGAGGCCCTGGAATAGAATTCCCAGAGAAGCTGTGGCTGCCCCTGGATACCTGGAAGTGTCCAAGACCAGGTTGGAGCAACCTGGTACAGTGGAAGGTGTCCCTGCCCATGGCAGGGGTGGAATGGGATGATCTTTAAGATCCCTTCCAATCCAAACCATTCTGGGATTCCATGATTTTTTCACATCCTTTACACCTTCTCTATTAAATCCAGACAGACTTTCCACAGGATTTCAAGTCCCAGAATTACTGGTGAAGGAATTCCTGGTTGGACAATCCTCAGAGCCACAGCTTTCCAGCCCTGGGATGGGGGAATATCCATGATATGGGTATTCCCATTAATGGGAATCCATCAAGGGTGGAGCCCCTCTGCTCTGGAGCCAGGCTGGGAGAGCTGGGGGGTTCCCCTGGAGAAGAGAAGGCTCCAGGGAGAGCTGAGAGCCCCTTGCAGGGCCTAAAGGGGCTCCAGGAGAGCTGGAGAGGGACTGGGGACAAGGCATGGAGGGACAGGACACAGGGAATGGTTTTAAGCTGGAAAAGGGGAGATATGAGTGGGATCTTGGGAAGGAATTCCTGGCTGAGAGGGTGGGGAGGGGTTGGAATAGAATTCCCAGAGAAGCTGTGGCTGCCCCTGGATCCCTGGAAGTGTCCAAGGCCAGGTCGGACGGAGCTTGGAGCAACCTGGGCTGGTAGAAGGTGTCTCTGCCCATGGCAGGGGGTGGAGTGAGATGGGATTTAAAGGTTCCTTCCAATCCAAACCATTCTGGGATTCATCCCTTTTCCAGCAGCCCCTAAACCCAGATGAAGAACACAACCAGGTCGGAACTGGATGGGCTTTAAGGTCCCTTCCAACTCAAACCATTCCATGATTCTGTGATAATCAGACACCTCACTCCCAACACTGGTAAACACCATCCCAGGATTTCCTCTCACAGTAATTAATTATAAATCCCAGACTGCCCCGAAATCCCCTGAGCAGGCAGAACTGATGCCAACAGCACGTCCAAATTCCCTGGAATGCTGCCAGGGGAGGAAGGAGGTGCAGCAGGAGAGCCCTGTGCAGACACAACAGCCATTTATCAGCTGTGGGGGAGGCCAAAGGGGAATCCTCAGTTGGATTCACACAAGGCAGATCCCTCACACCGGAGCAGGGAAGGGTTTGGTCATGGAAAATAGACCTGCAGCTTGGAGAGATGGATGAAAACAGAGCCACCCAACCCCTCCAGCACCAGTCAGGTCAGCCCTAAAGGTTAATCCTGAGCCTAAAGCCACGCTCAGCTGAAGATAAAGGAAACCTCCGCAGCAAAATGTTGGTACAGGATGTCTGGAATTATGTCCCTGTCTCTTGGTTTCAGTGAAGTTATTCCTGATTTACTTCAAGAGTGGAAGTGTTCTTTGTACTTCCAGGATTTGACCTAAAAGTGCTTATTTTTCAACTTGAGTTTTCAGGATCCCGTTTGCCACTTTTAATAAGACAACGGGACAGGAGGAGAGGGAACGGGCTCCAGCTGTGCCAGGGGAGGCTCAGGTGGCACATCAGGAGGAATTTCTCCCTGGAAAGGGTGGTCAGGCATTTCCATGGCCACTTGTTGTACTTCCCCCTCCTCCTGGATCCGTTTATTCCACGAGTTATCCTTAAATCAACAGGTCAAAATAACTCGAGTCAAACTGAGCAGTAACAACGAATCATTGACTCAGGAAATTCGATGGTCAAAAATATTTTTACAGGGAATTTTTGCTGTTTAAAAGGCAGAGGCTGATCCATTCCAGCTGGTTGGAGCAGGAAAGTTGGAATCCCAAAGCGAAAGGAGATGGAACAACAGGCAGAACGATCCAACCTGGGAGTTCTTTCCAAACCTTCCCCTCGTGTTTTGCTCGTCACAAACATCACAAAATGGCTTTTCCCTAATTTATGAACATCCTGGGATTCCATGAACCCACAGGGATGGCTCACAAAGCCTCACAGAGCCGTGTTGGCTCTGGAAGAACCAAACTCCTGACCTGCTTTTTCGTCTCTTTTACCCCAATAATCCCAGGAAAAGGGGATTATTTGCTTCCTACAAATGCCACACTATCCATTTGACTGATATGAATGGGATTTACTGGGAGAAAACAAGAACAACAATTGTTCTTTGTGCAGAAAACACTTCACCACCCAAATTACTTATGAACATTTTTTAGGATTTCCGTATTTAAAGCTTCCCCTTTCACATCATCATTTAGGATTTCTCTATTTAAAGCTTCCCCTTCCCACCATTATTTAGAATTTCTGTATTAAAGCTTCCCCTTCACACCATTATTTAGAATTTCTGTATTAAAGCTTCCCCTTCACACCATTATTTAGAATTTCTGTATTAAAGCTTCCCCTTCACACCATTATTTAGAATTTCTGTATTAAAGCTTCCCCTTCACACCATTATTTAGAATTTCTGTATTAAAGCTTCCCCTTCACACCATTATTTAGAATTTCTGTATTAAAGCTTCCCCTTCAGATCATTATTTAGGATTTCTGTATCTAAAGCTTCCCTTTTATATCATTATTTAGTATTTTTATATTGAGTGAGCTCTGTTGTCTTTTTGCAGTTTATCCTTGCCTTAAATCCCAATTTTTAATTTTATTTTCTTCTCCATTCTCAGTCATAGAAACCAAGATTTCTATTCTGCCCATACATCACAGAGACATATATTAAAAGTCAAATGCTCAGCCCAACCAGAGGGGAACACAGGCAATAAATGCTAAATCCACAGGGATGCTTCTGCTGGAATAACTGGGAGCAAATGTGGGTTTGGGGGGTTTAGAGTTAATTATTTCAAGATTTAAGAATATTCTGTGATGGATATTGAGGAGAAACCAGAAAATCACAGATTTGAAGGTTGGAAAAGCCCTCTGAGGTTGAGTCCAACCACCACCCAGGCCACCACTGATCCATTTCTCCAAGTGTCACATCCACAGGGATTTTAAATCCCTCCAAGGATGTGACTCCACCTCTGCCCTGGGCTGGACAACCCCTTTCCATGAGGAAATTTTCCCTAATATTCAATTTAGCATCAATGCAGACAGGCATTTCTGAAGGAGGTACATTCCTCACCCAGGGAGAAAATCCAAGAGAGGAGGGAATTTTAAATCCCTCCAAGGATGTGACTCCACCTCTGCCCCGGGCTGGACAACCCCTTTCCATGAGGAAATTTTCCCTAATATCCAATTTAGCATCGATGCAGAAGGAGGCACATTCCCCACCCAGGGAGAAGATCCAAGAGAGGAGGGAATATTTAATAACTTTGCCATTGGAATGGCCAAATGGGAGAGCAGGGAAGCAGATAAATCCCAGGAGACAGAGGGTCTGGCTGCTCAAACAACAAAACCAGCAAGAAGCTCACAAATCCCTTTGGAATAGGGAACTGGAAGCAGGAAATCGCGGACAAGGCTTGGAATCAGCATCAGAACTGCAGCAATTTAAGTGGTGATCCCTCTGTTCCAAGGCTGCCCTTCCTCTCTCCTGGATGCACAAGCATTTGGATCCTGGGAATGTCTGCAGAGCCTTCCACGAGCCCAGATTTTCCCAGAACAGAGCAGGAAAAACAAGGTGGCAGCAGAAAATACCCCAAATAAATCTCTGGGTGACAGCAGCACATCCCTGGCGTGGTCACAACGGCCTCACATTCCCTAAGCCAGGAATTCTGACATTTTCCCAGCGATTTGACAGTGCTGGAGAACAGTCTCACACCAATAAAAAAATCCCTGGAGTGCTGAGGGATGAACAGAGCTGGAATTTACAGCTCTGAGGGAGCTAAAAATAGCCCCACCTCCGACGCTGCCATCCTGAAAACGGGCTCTGGGAGCACAGCCTGGCTAATCCTGGGAAAAAACAGCTGGATTCAGGGCACCCCTGAGGAAGGAGGAGCGGGGAGAGCCATCAGGAAACATCCCTTTGCTCCATGTTTTCTCCAGGTGGAGTTTAGGATGTCGGGGGGGTTGTATTTCAGCTCTGTGCAACGTGCGGGGAGGGGAGGATATTCCCGGGAATGCCACGGGCCTGAGGGTCAGGTCTTGCTCATATCCCAAAATCCATGAGAGTAAAACATGTGGACGAGGAGAAAACACCCAAAATTGCAATGGTTCTTCACTACATTCACAAAAATATGTTTAAAAAAGGAAATTTTAAGGGGATAAAACCTGACCTAGAACACGGAATCCTTGCCCAGGGCAGGGGGTTGGAGCTGGATGGTCTTCAAGGTCCCTTCCAAGCCAAACCACTCCATGATTCCATGAAAAAGATGCACTTTCTCCACTGGAAAAAACGCAGATGTTTGGATTTTCAGCATAAAACAGTGAAATAAAATATATTATTTGCTGGTTGGAGCATGCAGAGATATGGGGAGAGGGGGGATCTCCAGCTGCATCCACAGGGATGGGTCCAGAAAGATTTGTAGGACACTGGCAAAAAATAACCCAAAAAAACCTTATTTTTCTATCTGAAGAAAAATAAAGGGAAGTTTTTAATTCTTTTTGAAGTTTCTGGGGTGTTTTGTAAACGTAGAAAAGGTCCTCTTACAGTTCAGGGATATAATCCATGGGGAAATAAACTCATGAAACGAAAATATTATGGAATCTCACAAAAGCTTGGCTTGCACAGATGGACATTTACCTAAAATGCTGGAATGGAAATACAGGGAGTGGAGTGACAGGGAAAAAGGGAATGGCTCCAAACTGACAGAAAACAGGGATAGGTGGGACATAGGAAAGGAATTCCTGGCTGGGAGGGTGAAGAGCCCAGAGAAGCTGGGGCTGTCCCTGGATCCCTGGAAGTTGGACGGAACACAGAGCAACTTGGTCAACTGCTATTTTTTTTTCCATGGAAAAGGGAATTTAAGCACTTCAATTAAACTTGCTCAGTGCAAAACTGCCAAGAGGGGACACAACAAGAAGGAGCAGAGAAGAAACAACTCACGGATTATAAGAATAAAGAGTGAATCCAACCAGGAATTTTAGTGGTGGATAAAAATCCCAGTGCCCTTCCCTGTGTCACCTGAGCCTGGTGACAGCAGTTGTTTGTCCCTGAGTGCCAGAGAGCTCTTAATCAGCACTGACAGGAATAAGCAGTTGGGGTTTTGTTTTGGTTTGGGGTTTTTGGGGGGTTTTTTTGGGTTTTTTTGTGAGGCTTCTTGAGGAAAACATTTACAAACAAACACCCTTCTAGACTGTGATTTGATGATTCACGGCACCTCAGGCCAAAATTAATCCCAGCCTAAAAGATGCTTAATATAGCAGTTCAAAAGGCAGCCTCAGACATGAGGCAGCAGATCTCTCTCAGCCACAGAACCACGGGATGATTTGGGGTGGAAGGGAACTAAAAGATCAACACTTTTCATTATCCCAGGTTGCTCCCAAACCAACCCCAAAAAAGGCCCCAAACCCAACCCCAAAAAAGACCCCAAACCAACCCAACTACCTGAACAAAAACTGAACAAAAAACAACCTGAACCACAAACAAAACCCCGAAAAGGCCCCAAACCAAACCCCAAAACAGGCCCCAAACCCAACCCCGTAAAAGGCCCCAAACCAACCCAACTACCTGAACCAAACAACCTGAACCACAAACCAAACCCCAAAAAGGTCCCAAACCAAACAGCATGACTTTAGGGGCCACATTCCCAGTGCCAACCGGTCTAAATGACAATAATTCTCCCTTGACTCCTCCCAGTCCTGTCAAAATGTTTCCATCAGGGAATGTCAGGCTGGAATAATCCAGAAGTAGGTTTCCTATTTCAGGGGGTTTTGTTGGTTTTTTTTTTTTAGAGCAGCCAAGTTCAGGCTGAATTCTTAAATAATTCAAAGCTCATCGATTGAAATATTCCACCTCAGCCTCTTCCTGTAATTTAAAGCTACGCGGGTAAACAGGGAGTTGAGGGAATCTTATCCCATTTCGTGGGAATTTCAGTCAAAAAGGGGAAGGAGGATGTTGAGTCCTAGTTAGGAAGGGCAGGACAAGAGACAGGGGAGAGTCTTCAGCTCCTTCAGAGAAGGGGAGAACATCAAAATAGCACCTTAATTGTGATGTGAGGATGAGGAGGAACAGAAGCAAAAAATAAGGAATTTAACCAGGAAGTATTCACAAGATCAGAAAACAAAAGTTCCCAATTAAAGCTCAGAGAATGGTGGGATCACAAATTAATCCCAAAACTGGAGAAGGGCTGGGAGAGCTGGGGGGGGGGGGGTTCCCCTGGAGAAGAGAAGGCTCCAGGGAGAGCTGAGAGCACTGGAAAGGATGGATGAGGCCTACATTCATTTTCAAGCCCATCATCACATCTCATAAAATCCCAGAATGTTTGGGTTGGAAGAGACCTTAAAGCTCATCTTATTCCACCCCCTGCCATGGGCAGGGAGACCTCCCACTATCCCAAGTTGCTCCAACCTGCCCTTAGACACTTCCAGAGATGGAGCAGCCACAGTTTCTCTGGGAAACTTGTGCCAGGATCTCGTTGAAAACACCTTTATTATAAATTTAAGCCATAAAACACCATTTACATCACATCCTCCTGCACTGGGGCTCAAACTGCTGAGACACCACATTTGCTCAGGGAACTCATTTTTTTACCAACACAATGATAAATTCAGTGGCTTTAAGATATTAATTGCTGCAGGAAAGCAGCGATTTTCCAGTGGGAAGCCCAGGTTTTCAGGCTTTCTGGAGTAAATGAGTGCACAGATAATACACTGATTTTCTAATCAATCACATCCACAGGAAGGTCAAGCAGCCCCATCTCTGTGCTTAATTAATATTTGTTTGGATAAAGCCACAACTGGCTGTTTGCTTATTAAAGTTTGTTATTAACTATTAACCTTGGCATTCAGCTCCTTTAACACGGAACCAGCGGCATTTTTCATTTAATAATTGTATTAAAATAGAAACTGTGTCAACCAAAGATTAACTTTAAAAGCCTCCACGGGCTAAAAATAATGAACTAATCTACATTTACCAAAAGAACAGATTGGAGATGATTATTAATCCCTTTGCAGGATGCAAGGGGGGGGGTTTGATCCTCAAGTTCTAACTTTAAACGTGATGGCTTTGCACTTGGAAGGGAATGGTTTTCTTGGATTAGAGGTGTGTTTGGTGGGGCCAAGATTCCCATTCCATGATCCCAGGGGTCATAGACCCAACCCTGACACTGATCCCTGTGGGAGCTAATTTTGGAAATCCCCCAAAATAGTCTGGGCAGGGCTCAGTGACACTTGAAGTCACCAAGGAGGAGAGAATGGGGCTTAAACACACAAAGAAATGTGGCTTAAACACACAAAGAAATGTGGCTTAAACACACAAATGAACACCAACCTCCTGGTCCAGAGCTAATCCCAACTCTGGGAATGCAGGGAAAAGCTCTAAAAATAGAATCACAGAATGCCAGAATGGTTTGGAATTGGAAGGGACCTTAAATCCCATCTCATCCCACCCCCTGGAATGGGCAGGGACATCTTCCACTGTCCCAGCCCATCGTGCTGGTGTCACCTCCTTGTCATCACTGCAAGTTTATTAATTCCTCACACAAAGCTAACTAATGTTATTTTAATCTTTAAATAAAATTAGGCACATGGAAAAAACTTTTGGCATCATCCTAAGGAATAAAAATGATGGATAAAGTTCCATGTGCTGAGCTGAACCACAGACTTTTTGGGAGGCAGAGTTGGAAGCTTTCAAGGCTCACTAATACACTTATTAATTGGAATGAATTGTTTTCTTGGCTTACAGGGGGGGTTTGGTGAGGCCAAGATTCCCATTCCACGATCCCAGGGGTCACAGATCCAACCTTGATGTTGATCCCTGTGGGAGCAGGGGGAGAGTCCCCCAAATTAGCTTGGACAGGGACAGACTCAGTGACACTTGAATCTACCAAGGAGGAGAGAATGTGGCTTAAACACACAAATAAATGTGGCTTAAACACACAAATAAACTCCAACCTCCTGGTCCAGAGCTAATCCCAACTCTGGGAATGCAGGGAAAAGCTCTAAAAATAGAATCCCAGAATCCCAGAATGGTTTGGGGTTGGAAAGGACCTTAAATCCCATCTCATCCCACCCCCTGGAACGAGCAGGAACATTTTCCACTAGCCCAGGTTGCTCCAAGCCCCGTCCAACGTGGCCTTGGACACTCCCAGGAATGGAGTAGTTTATCCATAATAAACTACTCCAAGCCCATTCTCCAGGATGGGAATGGGAGGGATCCACAGGGAGTGGAACTGGACTGGGAGAACAAGTCCATTAATCTCTCAGAGCAGTGCAAGAGATGAAAAGAAAATAAGACTTCAAGTGAACAGTCCCAACACACTTGTGATGATGTGTCTGGGTTTGCACTGGGAACAAGCTGTTAAAATTAAAATATATATGTATATAAAGAAAAAATAATAAGAAAAAGAGTTATAAATAAGCCAATCTGAGTAAACAGCAAGGGGATGAGCTTTAAGGTCCCTTTCAACCCAAACCATTCCGGGATTCTGTGATTATTTATTTTATTAGACCAATACATTTAAACACAGAGAAATGTGGGTTTAAGACTAAGCAGTTTCTGGCAGATCATATTTCAAAAAAACACCTTCAGCACAAAGACAACAATAAATATATATATATATATTTATAAGTTCAACAAATGGCTCCAAGGGTGTGATTTAGCACAATTAAAATCCAGTGTCAAATTCAAAGAAAACAAAATTTCTCTTTATTTTCAACAACTGAGGATGCACAAACTGGTATCACAAAATCCCAGACTGGTTTGGGCTGGAAGGGACCTTAAAGCCCATCTGATTCCCAATCCCCTGAGAACTCCCAGCCCCTTTGGATGTGCAGCTGATCCCATGGCACAGCACCAGGAACTAATCACTGGAATGAAAAACTTGGATGTTTCTTTACATCTCCTCAAGTATTTCAGAGCAAAATTAATTCTTAGATGCCCTTCTTGGCTCCACGTCAAACTGACCAGAGCCTGGCATGGAAAACTCCTACAACTCCCTGTCACACACAGGATTGGAGCAGCAACCAAAGGCTGGTTTGGTTTTTGCAGCAAAACTGAAAAAATTGTGGTTAAAAACAACTCCTCAGCTGAAATCTCTGCTTTGTTTTCATTCCTGGGATTGCTTTAGAAAGAAAAATCTCATGTTGACATGAAATATTAATGAGTTTCCCTTTGAAAAAGACATCAAAATTCGCTTTTAATTGCTGCATTATTAACATTTTTGGAAAATAATCGGAATTTGGGAGTGATTTATTTTGTTTCTAATGCTGAAAGTGTCTCATAGAGAATAGTTCATTTTTAAAAGCTGCTCAACTATCACTAAATTCGCTGGGTTTGGATCAGAGAAGAGCAGAGTAGAGTTTGGTTGGGCCTTGGAGAGTTACAGGAAAAATAATGAGGGGGAAGAGGAGGAAAAAAAGGAAAACAAACAACCCCCAAACAAGCAAAAGCCTGAATAAAAATAAACAGCAATAAACAAGCCAAACAAAACCCCTGAAAAAAAAACAAACACAAAAAAAGCCCCAAACACACACACAAAAAAAGCCCCAAACCAACACAAAAAAAGGTCCCAAACCAAACCCCAAAAAAGGCCACAAACCAACTACCTGAACCAAAGCAAAAAACAACCTGAACCACAAACAAAACCCCCAAAAGGCCCCAAACCCAACCCAAAAAAAACCCCCAAACTAACTACCTGAACCAAAACAAAAAACAACCTGAACCACAAACCAAACCCCCAAAAAGGCCCCAAACCAAACCCCCAAAAAGGCCCCAAACCAAACCCCCAAAAAGGCCCCAAACCAAACCCCCAAAAAGGCCCCAAACCAAACCCCCAAAAAGGCCCCAAACCAAACCCCCAAAAAGGCCCCAAACCAAACCCCCAAAAAGGCCCCAAACCAAACCCCCAAAAAGGCCCCAAACCAAACCCCCAAAAAGGCCCCAAACCAAACCCCCAAAAAGGCCCCAAACCAAACCCCCAAAAAGGCCCCAAACCAAACCCCCAAAAAGGCCCCAAACCAAACCCCCAAAAAGGCCCCAAACCAAACCCCCAAAAAGGCCCCAAACCAAAAAACCAACCAAACAAAATGACCCTAAACAACCCAAAACCTCCAAAACAAACAAAAAAAATAGGCTGAAATCTAAGAAAAAGGAGGCTGAATTAGGGAAATCATGGGGGGGAAAAAAATGGGAAAACATTTTACTGGGACAAGCAGGTTGGAGTTTATTTGTGTGTTTAAGCCAAGGTCTCTTCCAACCTAAATCATTCCGGGATCATTGTGACCTTAATTCCCTATTTCCTCACTCATCTCCTGCTCCCAAGTGTCACAAACTGCTGATTTTCCCATTTTTTTTTTTTGGAACAAAAGCTGCCACAGTAAAACTGTCACAGCTTTTTGGCCCCAGGAACGAGCTGGAGCTTCATTCCCTCACCCTCTCCCAGGAAGGGGTTTCCCCAGGGCTCATCCCAAACCACCCACATTCCCTATTTTCCTTAATTTCAGGATTTTTCCTTAATTTTCAGAAATTTTCCTTAATTTTCAGCTCTAAAATCCGTGCCACCAACACCTTCAACGGATCTTTTCTAACAAGAAACAGCCCCCAAAAAAAGCCCTTTAACCCCCACATTCCTTCCACCTCTTGACTTCTGTCAAAAACAGGCTTATTTTCCTTCTCTCCATAAAAAAAAAGAAAAATTCAGGATTTTTCTCTGGGCAGGTGCTGGAACAAAGGGAACAAAGAGGTACATTCCAGAATCCAGGAGCACTTTTTGTCACAGTCATAACCCCAACCCTAATTCCAGTTGGCTCCACTGCGGGATAAAACTGGGAATGGGCACTTGGAAGGGATGGAAAAGAGCTTTTCCATTCTCAGGTTAAGGGACAACAAATCTGGGATCCACACAAACTCCTTGCACTTACACAGATTCAAAATAAAGGATATTATCCCCAAAACTGCAGAGCAGGGAGAAGGGATCAGCACTGGAAGTTGGATCATGAGTCAGGATAGAATTTCCAGAGGGGGGGGAAGCTCTGGAATAATAAAAGAACGATATTAAGTTGGACAAAAAGAGGCTTTTTTTTTTTTTTTTTGCAGATTCGTTGCATTTTTTAAATTATAGATTCAACAGAAGTTTAATATCAGATTCCGAAGTAAAAGCTCGTCTCGGAGCGGCAAAGTCAAAATGTTTCCATCAGGGAATGTCAGGCTGGAATAATCCAGAAGTAGGTTTCCTATTTCAGGGGGTTTTGTTGGTTTTTTGGTTTTTTTTAGAGCAGCCAAGTTCAGGCTGAATTCTTAAATAATTCAAAGCTCATTGATTGAAATATTCCACCTCAGCCTCTTCCTGTAACTTAAAGCTATGCAGGGAAACAGGGAGCTGAGGGAATCTTATCCCATTTCGTGGGAATTTCAGTCAAAAAGGGGAAGGAGGATGCTGAGTCCTGGTTGGGAAGGGCAGGACAAGAGACAGGGGAGAGTCTTCAGCTCCTTCAGAGAAGGGGAGAACATCAAAATAGCACCTTAATTGTGATGTGAGGATGAGGAGGAGCAGAAGCAAAAAATAAGGAATTTAACCAGGAAGTATTCACAAGATCAGAAAACAAAAGTTCCTGATTAAAGCTCAGAGAATGGTGGGATCACTAATTAATCCCAAAACTGGAGCTGGGCTGGGAGAGCTGGGGGGGTTCCCCTGGAGAAGAGAAGGCTCCAGGGAGAGCTGAGAGCCCCTTGCAGGTCTCCAGGAAGGAGAAGGGTCTAAAACCTGTTGATTCCCTGAGTTTAGTGGGATTTGGGTAGTGGAATACCCTGGGTTCAGGGTTCCAAAGGAATCAAAGTCACTGAGGCTGGAAAAGCCCTCGAGGCTCAAGTCCAACCTGATCATCACTTCACCACTAAACCACATCCTCAGGTGCCACATCCATAAGTTTTTTTGAACATTTCATGGATGGTGAGTCCACCCCTGCCCCTCCCAATGTTTTCCAACCCTTTCTATTGGAAATATTCCCTGATATTCAGTTGAAACCTCCCCTTGGTGCAACTCGAGGCCGTTTCCTCTCGTGTTTTTTCATCAAGGCTTTCTTAGAAAAATCAGACTTGTTTCCTTTGACCAATAGTGTCAGAAATAAAAAAAAAAAAAAAAAAATCTTTCAAGTAAAAATAGCTGGGCTGGCCTGGGTTGCTAATTTTAGAGGGTGTATCAAAAGCTCAGCAAACAGCACAAATGTGCTTCACTCACACCAAGAACTGAGGAGAACACACAAAATAAGAGCCAGAAAATCATTCCACAAGGCCTTGCTGGCCCTCACACACAACCTGTGTGTACATTTACATCCTCTCCCAGCTCAAAATATCCATTATTTTGCAGGAAAATTCAAGTTTTTATTCGCTGGTGTGCTGAGAATTCGCCATGAACTGTATTTCTGTCAGATGTTCCCCTCGTGGTGCATCCCAGGCCAGCTGCAGGGGAGGCTGGAATGATTCCCACTCCTTCCATTTTATGGATAAAGGATGGTCCTCCCACCTTCACACCCACTCCCAGCCCTCCCATATCCTTTCTGGTGGTGACCAAACGTCTGCAGCCAAATCCCAGCCTCGGGGAGTCTTTCCATGGGAAGGGTTTGTTGCTGGAAATCCGTGTCCAGGGACTGGGCAGCCACTGCTCTGGGTTTTGGGATCTTGCCCAAAGTGTGGAATGTTTCATTTAAAACACCAGGAGAGGGGAATTCTAGGAAATAACAACCACTCCTGCAAGGAGGGGACCTCCACATCCCATTTTATAGTCATGGAATGGTTTGGATTGGAAAGGATTTTGAAGATTATCCCATTCCACCCCTGCCATGGGCACAGCTTCCACTAGCACAGGTTGCTCCAATCTGGCCTTGGACACTTCCAGGGATCCAGGGGCAGCCACAGCTTCTCTGGGAATTCTATTCCAGCCCCTCCCCACCCTCACAGCCAGGAATTCCTTCTCAATATCCCACCTAAATCTCCCCTTTTCCAGTTTAAAGCCATTCCCTGTGTCCTGTCCCTCCATCCCTTGTCCCCAGTCCCTCTCCAGCTCTCCTGGAGCCCCTTTAGGCCCTGCAAGGGGCTCTCAGCTCTCCCTGGAGCCTTCTCTTCTCCAGGGGAACCCCCCCAGCTCTCCCAGCCTGAATCCATGTGAGATCTCTTTTTATATTATCCAATTTATCCCATTTTTCCATAATATCCAGGTGCTGTAGCACACTTTGTACCCACTCAGGGCCAAAGCTGACTCCAGGATTATTTGCTAACACAACCAGGGCACATTCCCTTGGGAATTCCAACTGATTATCACTCCACCAAATTAAAAGCACAACAATAAACCCCTGGATCACGAAGTAATTTGCTGTTACACTAATTCAAGCTGTGCTACATTTACTGCTGCTCCAGCAAAATAAAAACAGGGATTGGGGAAGAAACAGCTCCAAAGAAACACAGACACTCATCCCAGAAAAACTGTTTGGAGTGAAAGGATAAAACAAAGTCCCAGTTTGTGCCTCCAACGTTCTTTAATCATCTTCTCCTGACTTTGTTCCCCGGGACATTAAACGATTCAAATTTGCTTTTTTAACCACCAAAAGCTCCTTTTCACCTGCCAAAGAGGAACAAGTTTGGCTGCCAAGCAAAGTCAAAGCACCAGCAGGATTCCAGGTAGGCAAAAATCTCATGGATTTGGGCCAAATGACTCCGAGAGACCTCCCCCAGCATCTCTAAATTGCCATCTGGTCCCACAACACGCTGATCTTTCCAGGCCAGAGGAAAAATGCCTGGAATTCAGCCTGCATTTAACTTGGAATTAAATTTCCAGTGGCTAATGAAGCGTTTCTGCAAACATAAGCACCCCCGGTCCTGGTTGTGGCACTGAAGAGAGAAAAGTGGCTCTTCAGAGGGTCTCCAGGGGGAAATTCCATTAAAAAGGGATGGTTTTCAGAGCCAGCCCTTCTCTGGGTTAGAGGGGGATGGGGAATTCACCACTGGAGGGGAAGAGGTTGGTTGGGCACTTGGGATTCAACCTCATTTTCTCACAGCTGGTTATGAGAGAAGAAGATGGAGACAACTCAAGCTGGGTGGGAAAAATAAAGCTCCAATACTCCACCAAACTGAAATCAGGGAGGATTCATCCAGCACTCCAGGATTTAGGACAGGTTTGGAGCAGCCTGGGATAATGGAACTTATCCCTGCCCATGGCAGGGGGTGGAACAAGATGATTTTTAAGGTCCCTTCCAACCCAAACCATTCCATGATTCAGCTCTGGATGAACATCAATCGAATTTTGCTGCACAGAGAACCTTCATATTTGTAATAAACACACTCTGAATTTACCCAAAAATGTATTTTCTCCTTTCTCCAACCCCTCCAGCTGAGCCTTCCACCCCAAAAAGCTCCAAGAGAGCTTCCCAAACAGAGACAGAGCTGTCACAAAGCCACAGGGAGAACCTGGTTGTGTCAGCAAAGCCAGAGGGGCTGAACTGAGCACACAAAGTGCTGAGCAGGGGGAAGAAAAACTTCTGGCTTCCTCCAAGATCAGCACCTTAAGGATTCCCATTTTTTTTTTTCCTGTCAGCAACACGAGTGAAGCGGAAAAAGAAAAGCCCTCAGGGTCTGGATCTCCCACTTTTGAGGGGCTGGAGGGGCTTGGGGCAATCAGGGTTTTGTGCCCATTGCAATGCCAGGCACAAACAGGGGCTGGGTGGGGAATGGATGGAGAAAAGCCTAAAGAGGAGGATTTGGGGGTGTTGAGGGAAGGATTTTGGGTGGTGTTGGCACCCAGAGACCAACAACACCCTGGGCTGCAGCAAGAGACCTGACCAGGACATCAAGGGAGGTGATTCTGCTTCTCCTCTGCCCTCCTGAGTCCTCATCTGGAGTTCTGGATCCAGCTCTGGGGTCCCCTGACACAAGATTTGTTGGAGCAAGTTCAGGGGAGGCCACAGAGCTGCTCCAAGGGCTGGAGCCAGGCTGGGAGAGCTGGGAATGTTCACCTGGAGAAGAGAAGGCTCCAGGGAGAGCTGAGAGCCCCTTGCAGGGCCTGAAGGGGCTCCAGGAGAGCTGGAGAGGGACTGGGGACAAGGCATGGAGGGACAGGACACAGGGAATGGCTTTGGGCTGGAAAAGTGTGGATTTAAGTGGGATATTGGGAAGGAATTCCTGGCTGGGAGGGTGGGGAGGGGCTGGAATGGAATTCCCAGAGAAGCTGTGGCTGCCCCTGGATCCCTGGAAGTGTCCAAGGCCAGGTTGGAGCAACCTGGGCTAGTGGAAGGTGTCCCTGCCCATGGCAGGGCGTGGCACTGGATGGGATTTAAAGGTCTTTTTCAACCCGAACCATTCCATGACTTTATGAAATGACATTACGGACATCAGCTGGGAGGAGGCACCACCAGGTGACTCCAGTTGGAGGTGCTGACTTCCAACATCTCAGACTGCTGCTTCTGCCATACCCCACATCCATCCTCAACTTGCAATCCCAGAATCCCAGAGTCTGGAAAAGCCCTCCCAGCCCATGGATCCCCCCTGTGCCCGATGCCCACCTTGTCCCCCAGCCCAGAGCACTGAGTGCCACGGCCAGGCCTTCCTGGGACACCTCCAGGGCTGGGCACTCCAAACCTCCCTGGGCAGCCCCTGCCAAGGCCTCACCACCCTTTCCAGGCAGAAATTCCTCTGTAAAGGAAAAAAAAAACAAAACACCTCCAAATCTCCCCTTTCCCTCAATTCCAGAGACCTCTAAAAACATCAACCAGCCTTTAGTTATCCAGGAGCTGGATGTTCTCAGCTCCTGGTGCTGCCACTGATTGTATGTCCCAGAAATCATTTAATCTCTTTTTGACCCAGTTCTAGAGCTGGGCAAATATTGATTTATATTTTTTTTGGTTATGTTATTGTTCACTTGCCAAACTTGGGGGAAAAAAAAACAAACCTGCTTTAGGCCAAGCTTCAGTGAAATGGAGATTTGTTGTTACCACTGGGTTCCTGATTTTGTTCAAATATCACCATTTTGGCTGCTTCGACTCCAGACTCAAAATATTTATCTTGTTGTGCTTAATCTCTTCATTAAATATGCAAAACCCCCAATCAAAATATTGGAGGCACGACAACGACAGTTTAACGAGATTCCAAGGGAAGGGAACTCTCCTGCAGTTCTCTCCAAGTCTTTTTCCCCCCCATTTCTCAGATGCTGCTATTTCCACATGATAAATTAGCCATGGAAAATAAAAATTAAATAAAGCAAGAGCTCAACTGGGCCCTGATGGTCAAATCCAAAGGAGGGAAGCAAAGCTTGATGAACCTTGTCCTGTCTATTTTTAATTAATGCCTTTTGATCCATCAACTATTTGGAGGACATAAACCCCAGGAAATACATATTTTTTCAAGTTTATATAAAATAAATAAGGAGTTTTAGGTAGGTCTTAAACTCCTGGAGCCCCAAACTCAACTGGCACCATCAAGGATGGTCATCACCCTGTGACCACTGGAGAAATCACCAGCACTTCCCAAAATCTACTTGTTCCAAACACCAGCAGGGAAAGATTGTGATCAAACCCCTCAGAAACCACCACTGGGACGTTGTATCAGATATATCCTGATAAATATTCATTCTCCTGACACTCATCTGAGAGAGGAATCCATGCAATCATCAGTGATCCTCACGTGCCAGCTCAGGATGTCAGGAAAGATGTGCAATTATAGGTCTGCCTTTAGATCCATCAACTATGTATTTGTAGGACATAAATCCCATGAAATATGTATTTTTTTTAAGGTTTATATATATATATCAGATAAGGATTTCTAGGTAGTTTTTAATCTGTTGGAGCCCCAAACTCAACTGGCACCATCAAGATGTGACCACTGGAGGAATCACCAACATCTCCAAAAATCTGCTTGTTCCAAACACCAGCAGGGAAAGATTGTGATCAAATCCTCAGAAACCACCATTGGGAGATTATCTCAGATATATCCTGATAAATATTCATTCTCCTGACACTCATCTGAGAGAGGAATCCATGGAATCATCAGTGATCCTCACGTGCAAGCTCAGGATGTCAGGAAAGATGGGCAATTTTAATCCTGCCTTTAGATTCATCAACTATGTGTTTGTAGGACGTAAATCCCAAGAAATATATATTTTTTAAGGTTTATATAAAGCAGATAAGTATTTCTAGGTAGTTTTTAACCTGCTGGAGCCCAAACTCAACTGGCACCATCAAGGATGGTCATCACCCTGTGACCACTGGAGGAATCACCAGCATCTCCCAAAATCTACTTGTTCCAGACACCAGCAGGGAAAGATTGTGATCAAACCCCTCAAAAACCACCACTGGGACATTGTATCAGATATATCCTGATAAATATTCATTCTTTTGACACTCATCTGAGAGAGGAATCCATGGAATCATCAGTGATCCTCACGTGCCAGCTCAGGATGTCAGGCAAGATGTGCAATTTTAGTCCTGCCACAGCACTCAAGGGGTATTTAATGCCTTGATTTGGTGGAACATTTGTTGCTTTCCCAGGCAGATGCCAACACTTCTATTCCAAGAAAATAATCCCCTCCTGATTAGCAAAATGTCTCCAGTTCCTCCATATGTTGGGAGAGAAGGAACTGCCCCACTCAAAGAGTTATGAAAACAAGTTAAAAAGTGGCTTTTGGGATGCTGAGCTCCCACTGAGCTGTGATATTTGGGAGAAGAGCAGGTCTGGAGATCCAAGGAAGCTCGTGGGTGGGAAAACAGAAGCTCTGTCACCGGGGCCTTTAATGTCATAATTACTTTTCACGTTGATTAATTGCTCGTCAGCGCTCGAGGGGGAGGAACCACGCGAAGCTCTGTGATTTCCATGGCAAAAAATGAGGGAGAAAAAGCATGGAATACCCTCCAGCTGAATCCTCCTGCTCAGTACTTCAAGTGAGGAACCTGCTCTGCAGGTTGGAGACCTCCTTGAGGCTGCAGAGCCCAACCACGGTGGGATTTGAGGACCTGGGTCGGATTTTGGCACAACTCCGGAGATCCCACGGATGTCCTGAATTCCAGGGAGCTCAGCAGATGTCCCTGGGATGTCACCTCCATGGACAGACCATCTGAGCCATCCACAGGGGTTGGGAAGTGCTCTCCAGCCACCCGAAGTGTTCCAACCCCCCCCAAAAGCCAATTCCACACGTGCCCACTCCTCTTTTGGGGATGAGGAGAGGTTTTTTGTGGGATTAAGGAAGGGATTTCCTGGGCACACCAAGCTCAGCTGGAGCTTAGGCTGGAAGTTGAGTAGCCCAACTGGATTTTATGGGATCTGGATGCTCTCAGGAAGGATCAGAACACCTGAGCTGGGGTAATTATGGAATCACAGAATCATTAAGGTTGGAAAAGCCTCCTGAGGTCGAGTCCAACCATCCCCCAGCACTGCCAAGGCCACCACTGCCCCATGTCCTCAAGTGCCACATCCACCCAGCTTTTAAATCCCTCCAGGGATTCCTCTTTTCTCCTCCAGACATTTTTATTTCCAGCTCTTTCCTTTACATTCTCACCAAATCCATTTAAGCATAACCAAGGGAATTCAAGCTCGATTTTCCATGGATTTATATTCCCCATGGCCAAAGAATCACCAATACAACCACAACCAAGGGAATTCAAGCTTCACTTTCCATGGATTCATATCTTCCCATAATCAAAGAAACACTTTGCCAGTACAAGGGAATTCAAGCTTCACTTTCCATGGATTCATATCTCCCATGGTCAAAGTAACACCCCACCAATACAACCATAACCAAGGAATTAAAGTTTGACTTTCCATGGATTCATATCTCCCACAGCCAAAGAAACAACACTTTACCAGCACAAGGGAATTCAAGCTTGACTTTCCATGAATTTATATCCCCCATGGTTCAGGACACACCCCACCAATACAATCATAACCCAGGGAACTCTTTTCCATGGATTTATAATCCCCCACAACCAAAGAAACACTTTATCAATACAACCATAACCAAGGGAATTCAAGCTTGACTTTCCATGGATTCATAACCCCCATGGACAAAGAAACACTTTACCAGCATAAGGGAATTATAGCTTGACTTTCCATGGATTTATATCCCCCATGGCCAAAGAAACACCAATACAACCATAACCCAGGGAATTCTTTCCATGGATTTATATCCCCCATGGCCAAAAAAAAACCCACCCCACCAATTCAAGCAGAACAAAGGGAATTAAAACATCCCTGGAGAAGTCAACTTCTGCTTCCTTCCCAATCAGCCCAGAACTGCTCCAAATCCAAGGGGATTGACTGGAAAGAGCTGGAAGAGCTCCTGGAGGAACCTGGGAAGAGGAGGAAGAAGTTTTCCTGCAAGGATCCCAGGGACACATATCCAGAGGAGAGCAGCCTGCTGTGCTCAGACAGCCAAGTGCCTTTTGAAATTCCAAGGAATTTGCCCTCTGCCTGAAGGTTTTCCTGCAAAATCTTGCTGATATCCCTTTATTTAGCACTTATGTAACATGTACTGGGGATTGGAATGTTCAGCCTCACGAGCTCCAGAGCTCCTGCACGGCACCAAACAATGGGCCCGAAAATAATCTCCAATTTTGCCTCCTTTTCTTTCCCCAGAGACTTGGGAAAAAAAAAATTAAAAAAAAAAAAAGGATTCTTCAGCACTGATTTACCTGAAATATGGTTGGTTAAAAAAATAACAAAACTCTCCCAGTTGTTCCAGGGAGAGATTCCATCCAGGGGATATAAAAAGAAACCACTGGAGTAACTTTGGCTGTTGGGATTTGCTTGAGCAGAGTGATGTCACTGCTCCCTTCTGGATACAATTCCCGTTAAATGAGAGCTGTTTCCCTGGAATGAAGGATGGTGGCACACAGGAATGCAGCAGAAAAAGAAAATATTCACATAGTTCAACCCCTGTGTCAATTAATGACACCCCCTAATGAGATTCTCCCTCATGATATTCACTTGATATGTTAAAAACACAGAGCTCCAAAGCTCCTGTGATGCCCCAGATCCTAAAAAAATTGGGTGAGAAACATCAAAGATTTATAACACTGGGTCCTTCCTAAATTTTTGATGGGTTTCCAGCCTTTTCCAGCCCTTCTTCCTCCTTCCACCACTTCAGTGGGAGGTGTTTCTGCCCATGGCATGGGCTGGAATGAGGTGGGATTTAAGGTCCCTTTCAACCCAAACTGTTCCATGATTCTATGATTTTTGGAAAGGATTTAATATCCAACATCCCTCCTATCCCATCTCTCCCTGCCCTCTGGCAGTGGGAAGCCATTCCCTGTGTCCTGTCCCTCCATCCCTTGTCCACAGTCTCTCTCCATCTTTCCTGGAGATCCTTCAGGTCCTGCAAGGCCACAATCAGGTCACCCCAAAGCTTCTCCTCTCCAAGCTGGACAATCCCAGCTCTCCCAGCCTTTCCTCCCAGCAGAGCTGCTCCATCCTCTGATCATCCTGGAGCCTCCCTGGACTCTCTCCAGCAGCTCCATGTCCTTCCTGTGCTGGAGACAGAGCTCCCCATCATCCCACACTCCGTGTCTTGCTTGGACAAAATCACATCACACCTTTTCCAGGGCTTTTCCAGTGATTTAGTGAAGCCTTTCAAGGAGCTGGTCCCACCTCAGGGCTACATGTGATTCCTGCAGCGTTCTGCATTGACAGGGGGATGGAAAAGCCTCCACCTGCTCCAGACTTCCTTTGATGTGCAGCTTTTCCAAGGAATAAAAGGCTGGTTTACCCCTGGGCAGAGTGTTCAGGTTCATTAGGCTGAGCCTAAATCCCATTAGCAAAGAAGAGGATCTACATACAAAAGTGGCAGCGCTGTGGTGGAGCTCTCCCTGCTCCTGGATCTTCAAGGATACACCGGGAAAAAGAGCCACAATATCTCACCCACGAGATATTTACAACACTCTGGTACCTACTGGCCAAAAAAAAAATAACCCTCTGAGTGATAAATAGGAGCAGGAATTCCCTGGAGCATGGAAATGAAGGGCCACAGCTGCAGGATCCTGAGCCTGCCCTTCATCTTCCCAAAATCATTCCAGCTGCCTCAGAGGAGCAGATGGAAAGACAGAGGAGCCAAGCCTTGGATCCCAGCTCAGACAGGGAGAGACAACTCACACAGCACCTTCCATGTTTTTATTAGGATTTCCCAGCTCCCTCCAGATGCCACATTCCCAACTCCCTGGCACAGCACAGGCCCTGCTCTGCACACCCCACTTGGGACTTAGGATCGGTTTGAAATCTTTGGGGTTTTGGTTCTACCCCAAAACAGCTGCAGGACCCAGAGCACATCCCTTATTTCCCAAAATCATTCCAGCTGCCTCAGAGGAGCAGATGGAGAGCCAGAGGAGCCAAGCCTTGGATCCCAGCTCAGACAGGGAGAGACAACTCATCCAGCACCTTGGCCAGCAGATTCCACGTTTTCATTAGGATTTCCCAGCTCCCTCCAGATGCCACATTCCCAACTCCCTGGCACAGCCCAGACTCTGCTCTGCACACCCCACGGGGCCCCTTGGGGTCACTCTGAAGTGTTTGGGGTTTGGTTCTACCCCAAAACACCTGCAGGACCCAGAGCACATCCCTCATCTTCCCAAACTCATCCCGGATCCCTCAGATCAGCAGATGGAGAGCCAGAGGAGCCAAGCCTTGGATCCCAGCTCAGACAGGCAGGGACAACTCATCCAGCACATTCCATGTTTTCATTAGGATTTCCCAGTTCCCTCCAGGTGCCACATTCCCAACTCCCTGGCACAGCACAGGCTCTGCTCTGCACATCCCACGGGGTCCCTTGGGGTCAGTTTGAAATTTTGGGGGTTTGGTTCTATCACAAAACATCAGACAAGTTTAAAAAACACACGGTGTTGGAGCAACCTGGGCTAGTAGAAGGTGTCCCTGCCCATGATAGGGGTGGCACTGGATGGGTTTTAAGGTCCTTCCAACCCAACCTATTCTGGGACTCCATAAATGCAGTTTTTAGTGAACTCAGGTATAACTGGAACTCCTGTAACAGCAAAGCATCCAGTGCCTTCTCCCAGAGCTCCCAGGAATCCATTTCTCAGCACAGTGACAGATAGATTGTTTGGGATTTGCTTTTCAAAAGCCAGGAACTGAGCCAGCCACGTGCACAGGGTGGGAGACACGGAGCAGCTCAGCTTCCCTGCTCCTGGAAGACACACTCAGGTGAGCAGGAACTCTCCAGCTCCATGAGCCAGCAGTGAGGAACAGACCCAGGGATGGCATGGATGAGTAATCCTCATTTTCCTACAAGAGCACAGCAATAAATCACTCGGCCACAGGCTGCTGAAATCCGAACACAGGCACTGCTCCCAGGGCTGGGAGAGCTGGGGAGGGTTCCCCTGGAGAAGAGAAGGTTCCAGGGAGAGCTGAGAGCCCCTTGCAGGGCCTAAAGGGGCTCCAGGAGAGCTGGAGAGGGACTGGGGACAAGGGATGGAGGGACAGGACACAGGGAATGGCTTCCCACTGCCAGAGGTTGAAAATAAAACCGGCTCAGACTGTGATTTACTCACTGCCCATGTGCGAAAATAAGAGATACCTTGGAGGAGAGAACATGTTAAATCCCTTTATTTCCAGAGGTTCTGGTGCAAAAGCTCCCTGTTGTGCCTGAGACACCCTCAAACTGAGCTGCTCTGCCCATTTCTGCCTAATTTTGCCCAATTCAGCTACTCTGCCTTCCTAAATTCCCTCCTCAGTTCCCCATCCCTGTCATTCCCTCCAAAAATCCATCCCAATAACCATCATCCCAACCTTATAAGACTTCCAGGAGTTGTTTTCCTACCCCGTGCCACTGCTTGTGCTGAGGCAGAGCTGGTCCCTGCAGGGATGGTTTGGGACACAACTTCATTGTGTGCCAGGTTGAGGAGAAAAAGGAACCCATAAACTCCCCTGAAACCCTTCAAGGCAGCTCAGAGTCCCCAAAACCCCCCTCAGAGCCTGAGGAAAAGGAGATGAACTTCAACATTCACCTTAACACCAAAGCACACCAACAAACCCTAAAGACAATTATTCCCTGAACGCATTCCTAGACTTATTTTAGGATCAGGAAAGAGATGTAGTGTCCTTATCCCAAAAAAACCACAGTCCACAGGACCTCAGAGTACACAATAAAACACTTTTATTCCTCAGCTGGGCTGGGTTTCAGCATTTCACAATCCCTCAAACCCTTCCAGGATTAAGCATTGCTGTTCCTGGGCTGTTTTCCCTTATTCCTACACCATGCCCTGAACAGGTTGCACCAATTTAGGATATTTTTCTATCACTGGGCTGCACCAATTTAGGATATTTTTCCATCCCTGAGGCTCCAGACTGTTCCAGTCACACCCAGACCATGGCAGAGGTTGCTCAGATGATGCAAAGTTCAAAGAGGGTTTTTTTTTCCCCCCCCACCCCCCAAAGCAAAGGAGAATGGATTCTGTGGAATTCCAACAGCAGGTTTTTCCCTAAAAGTCAAAGTGTTGGGAGTGTTCAAGACCAGGAGCAACCTGGGGGTGGAATAAGTTGATATTTAAGGTCCCTTCCAACCCCAACCAGTTTGAGGGGTTTAAGAGTTGAGGATTTAAGAGTTTTTCACTGAGATAATTGAAACCCAAATGCGATGCTCCCTCATTTCTCCCTCTGCTCAAGTCTGGAAGGAGTTTGTTGGGGTTTTTTTGCCTTATTTCTTTGATGCACTGAAGATATTCCAAGAAAATTCAGCCAGCCAACCCCAGCCTTTGATTCCCCCTTCTTTCCTCCTAAAAAACCTCATTTTCACCTTCCTCCTCTACAAAGGCACCGAGCTGCCAAGCCCTGCAGAGCTGCTGGATATTCCTTTGAATTCCTAATTTATTTTTTTTTTAAAAAAGGCAGAGAAAGTAAAAAAGTGGGAAATGTTCCACTGGACCTTCTAGAAACTTCCCCCTGCAGTCAGGCAGCAGCTCAGAGCTCCCCGTGCTCCATATCCCTGCAGCTCCAGAAGGGAAAAGCCGATGGAATTCTCACTAAAAGACATCGAATCTCCCGCATTTTCCACGCCTTTGTGAGAGCCAAAACGATCCTTTAATGCTTCTTAGAGTATTTAATAATCCTCCTCCTTTTGTTGGGCTATTTTTTTTTCCTCCCCCTTAAATGAAACACCACCGTGACAGCTTCCTAAGGACCTGCTAATTATTGTCATTTACATCTCAATAAATCCTTGGAAGCTCTGCCAGGAGCTGGGATCCCACTGGGACAGGTGATGCACAAACCCACCCTAAAGGCTCTGCAGGCCAAGGAAAAATCTGTCTCATAAAAAAATAAGGAAAAATTCCAGTTTTTAGCTCCTTGCTGAAGCTCTTTTTTTTTTTTCCTTAGGACTCTCCACCCTAAATATTCCCTCACTGGCCTCCATCACACCCTCCAAAAGGTTTTTTAAATTGGGAAAACACCCTTTTCCCAGATTTTGAGAGTTTTAATAATCCAAGAACCTTGAGAGCTTTAATAATCCAGGAACTTCTGTGTTTCCCTTTTCCCTTGGGATATCCAAGACCAGGCACCTCTGAAGTATCCCCAAGACAATCCAGGTCCATACAAGGCCAAAATAAGTTTATTCCAGCTGATCCATGGTATCCCCCAGGTTTGTCAGAGTTTTGATTCAACCATCCCTGTGTTTTGGGGAAGTTTTAGGACCCTTTGAATGTGAAATATGGAATTAATGACACAACCCTGCAGTGGGAAAAGGGCATTTCCTGCTCCAAGTGGGCAGCTGGAAACTGGAAATCTTCCTGGACATAAATCAACCCTGAGAAGATCTTAATTCCACCGAGGATTTGGTCCTTACTCAGAATCATGGAATTGTTTAGGATGGAAAAGCCCTTTGAGATCCTGGAGTCCAACCATCCCCCAGCACTGCCAAGGCCACCACTACCCCATGTCCCCAAGTGCCACATCCACAGGGTTTGGAAATCCCTCCAGGGATTGAGATTTCACCCTATCCAGGGCTGGACAACCCCTTTCCATGGAGAAATTTTCCCAATATCCAACCTAAACTTCCCCTGGCACAGCTTGGGGCTGTTTCCTCTCAAGCTGTCCCTCGTTCCCTGGGAGGAGATCCCAAATCCCACCTCACCAGAGCCTTCCTGGGAAGAGATTCCAAACTCATTATAATCAGGAACTTCTCTAACACCACAGACAGTCAAGAGCATCTCCCAGCAATGCAGGAAGTTTGATCCTTTGGGAATACTGGACATCCAAAGGTTTGGGAGCAGCATCCAAGCAGCAAACCCCACACACTGCAGAAGTTAAATTTCCAGCACAAATCCCATGGGAAAAGTCCTAAGTATCCTACAACAGGTTTGGGACGGAAGGGACCTAAAAGACCATCCTGTTCCATGGGCAGGGACACCTTCCACTATTCCAGGTTGCTCCAACCTGACCTTGGACACTTCCAGGGATCCAGGGGCAGCCACAGCTTCTCTGGGAATTCCATCCCACCCCTCCCCACCAAGAATTCCTTCCCAATATCCCATCCACTCCCCCTTGTACCAGCACTTCCTGGCACACAAAGGTAAATTCCTGACAGAGCATTTTAGAACAACTAGAAAACATTTCAAGGTTTTGACACTTTTTTAAAGAGCAACAGCTCCGTTTCTCACTTGGAAATGCCTGTTGGAAGGTTCCCTTCTGCTTTAGAGCACAGCACTCAAAGGTAAAAAAAACAAATAACCTCCAAAACAGGACAACCCCCAGCACATTCCCACTTTTCCCCAAACGCTCTGATCCCCTGGGAGAGCTCCTGCAGCTCTTGGAAAGTCACAACTCACTCCAAACCCCAGGAGTTTCCAGGAGGTTCCACCTCAGGCAACTCAGCCCAGACACTCAAAGCTCCTCAAAGCACATTTTTGCCTCTTTTCCCTTCTGGAATTCAGTCCAAGCCCCTGGGATAACCTGGAGCAGCAGCAGCAGAGCAAGCCCAGAGGCACAAACACAGCACTGGGAGCACACACCTGATTTCCAGGACCAAATATTGGAGCTGCACATCCAACTGGGAAAAAAGGGAAGGGAAGGTCACTTGTCCAGCCCTGGAACAGCTGGAGTTCCCATCCCTGGGGAGATTTAAAAAAATAAATCCAAATAACCTCCAAAACAGAACAACCCCCAGCACATTCCCACTTTTCCCAAACGCTCTGATCCCCTGGGAGAGCTCCTGCAGCTCTTGGAAAGTCACAACTCACTCCAAACCCCTCCGGATTCACCCCTGCAGGAGGTTCCACCTCAGGCAGCTCAGCCCAGACACTCAGAGCTCCTCAAAGCACATTTTTCTCTCTTCCCTTCTGGAATTCAGCCCTGGTTGCCATCCCATAATGCCCAGGAGTCCAAGGAATTCTCACAGCCCAGAGGGGGAAGATCTCCAGGCACAGCAAGAACCACATCAAACATCCCCTGCTGTTCCCAGCCCGGGCACCCCCAGCTCAGCCCTGCTCAGGGCACAGGCACAGCCATGGTACACAAGGAAAAATTCCTGGAAGAACAAGAACAAAATTCCTGGAAGAACAGGTTATCCCATGTAGGATTGGAGAGAGCAGCTCGTTCCCATCCACCCCAAACACACCAGGTGTGGTTTCTTGCTCCACGTGGGACATTTCTCCCCTCTCCTCCCACAAAATTTTTATTCCAGCAAGAAAAAGGATAAATTCCAAAGCTTGACACATTCCATGAGTTCCTCACAGTCTTTCTGAACAACTAGAAAGCATTTCAATGTTTTGACACTTTTTTAAAGAGCAACAGCTCCGTTTCTCACTTGGAAATGCCTGTTGGAAGGTTCCCTTCTGCTTTAGAGCACAGCACTCAAGGGTAAAAAAAAAACAAATAACATCCAAAACAGGACAACCCCCAGCACATTCCCACTTTTCCCAAACACTCTGATCCCCTGGGAGAGCTCCTGCAACTCTTGGAAAGTCACAACTCACTCCAAACCCTCCTGAGTCCCCCCTGCAGGAGGTTCCACCTCAGGCAGCTCAGCCCAGACACTCAGAGCTCCTCAAAGCACATTTGTCTCTCTTCCCCTCTGGAATTCAGTCCAAACCCTCGGGATAACCTGGAGCAGCAGCAGCAGAGCAAGCCCAGAGGCACAAACACAGCACTGGGAGCACACACCTGATTTCCAGGACCAAATATTGGAGCTGCACATCCAACTGGGAAAAAGGGAAGGGAAGGTCACTTGTCCAGCCCTGGCACAGCTGGAGTTCCCATCCCTGGGGGATTTAAAAAAAAAATCCAAATAACCTCCAAAACAGGACAACCCCCAGCACATTCCCACTTTTCCTAAACGCTCCGATCCCCTGGGAGAGCTCCTGCAGCTCTTGGAAAGTCACAACTCACTCCAAACCCCAGGAGTTTCCACCTCAGGCAGCTCAGCCCAGACACTCAAAGCTCCTCAAAGCACATTTTTGCCTCTTTTCCCTTCTGGAATTCAGTGCAAGCCCCTGGGATAACCTGGAGCAGCAACAGCAGAGCAAGCCCAGAGGCACAAATGGGACCAGAACATTCCTGCAGAGTCACCACAAAACTCCTGCAGGACCTGGAGTGGAGATCCCACTGAAAGAACTGAGCTCCACGACCAAAAAACCCCCTCCATGCCCACATTTTAAATCACTGCCACAAAACACAGCTCTCCCAAACACACCTTTTCCTTTCTTTTCAGGCAAATGGATCACTGGAATGAAAGAAAGAAAACTTACTTTGGGAAAAGCAGAACAACTGGAGCCCCAGAACTTCAGTGCTCCCTCTAAAGCTGCTCCTTGGGGAAGGAAAACACACCCCCCCCTCAGTCTGGCTGAGCTTTAAGGGATGGTCAGAATGAATTCCAGGTGTGGGGAGGGCGGGAAAAGGGAGTGGGAGCAGCTCTGGTTGGGCCCTGAGCTAATGAGGGGGGTCAGGGCAGCTGAGGGGGGGCTCCAGCTGAACCTCATTGGGATAATTCCCTTTTTCTGCCTCTGAACTCTCTGCTGGAGCAGGTGTAGCTCGTGAACACGGATTGCACACAGGGATGGAGCAGGCACAGACTCCTCCTCTGGAATGAAGCATCCCTGCAAAAATGGCAGGATTGCTCATCCAGCTGCTCAGTCAGGCTTTTATCTCCCTGGCTCTTTGATCCCTGTCTCCCAGACCCGTGGGCCACCAGCCAGAATTAGTCAGAGAAAACACATCAGGAATAAAAAGTTTTCCTGGAGGTCTCCAAGCCCTGCCCAAGGTGGTGTGAGCTCACACCAGGCCCTGCCCTGAGCTCCCTTCCCACCTGGATATTCAAATATTCATGAAATAAGAAGTGACTCCACAAGTTTAACTCCGTTTAATCCATGAACTCCATTGAATCCAGGATATTACTCCATTGAATCCAGGATATTAATCCAGGCTGTGGATTCCTGCAGGGAAGCTGTGCTGGGACACAAACACACACGGATGGAGCAGGCACAGCTCCCATGGACTCCACACACGGATGGAGCAGGCACAGACTCCTCCTCTGCAATGAAGCATCCCTGCAAAAATGGCAGGATTGCTCATCCAGCTGCTCAGTCAGGCTTTTATCTCCCTGCCTCTTTGATCCCTGTCTCCCAGACCCGTGGGCCACCAGCCAGAATTAGTCAGGAATAAAATCCTGTGGTGGTTCCACCTTCCAGAATCAACTTCCCAGAATCCCAGAACCTGCTGAGCTGGAAGGGACCCCTAAGGACCATCCAGTCCAACCCTCAGCCCTGCACAGGAACATCCCCAAGAGTCCCCCCCTGTGCCCCAGAGGATCATCCAAACCCTCCTGGAGCTCTGGCAGCCTTGGGGCCGTGCCCACTGCCCTGGGGAGCCTGGGCAGTGCCAACCACCCTCTGGAAAAGACCCTTTCCCTGAGATCCAACCTGATGTGAGCCTGTAAGGAAGTTCAAGACAACTCCTCAGTCCTTCAACCTTCCATGGAAGTGAGGAGCCCTCCTGGAAGGAGGTACCTCCTGGCCACTCTTCTCCCAGGCTGCTCCCATAGTCTTGGAAGAAAGTTCTCCTTCCAGAAAAGCTTCAAAACCTGTCTGAGAAGCAGCAAAGTGCCTGCTCTCCATTCCCAGCTATATTTAGTGAGGACATTATTTATGGAGATGGCAGGAAATAATTCATCTGGATCCAGACAGAACTCGAAATTGGAAAGAGGGGCTATAAAAAGAGAAAGTGAAAAAAAAAAAAAAACCCCTGAAGGGATGGGATGGTGGGGACTGGGTCAGACCCGGGTCATGGGGACCAAGAGAGCTGCCTTCCCTCACACAGCTGCTCTCAAAATCCCCTTTTAACCACAAAAGAAAGTCATTCCATGGATAAAAAACATGGTTGAAGTAATAAATTATGTTCCTGAGCCCAGTGGCAGGATCCTGGTGCTGGCAGAGGGTGGAAAGCACTGGGTGAGACTCGGCCATGAGGACCAAGAGAGCTGCCTTCCCTCACACAGCTGCTCTCAAAATCCCCTTTTAACCACAAAAAAAAGTCATTCCATGTATAAAAAACATGGTTGAAGTAATAAATTTTGTCCCTGAGTCCATCCAAGGGAGAGTGGCAGGATCCTGGTGCTGGCGAGGGGAGGAGAGCACTGGGTCAGACCCAGGTCATGGGGACCAAGAGAGCTGCCTTCCCTCACACAGCTGCTCTCAAAATCCCCTTTTAACCACAAAAGAAAGTCCTTCCAGGTACAAAAAACCACGATTTAAGGAACAACTTGTGTCCCTGAGTCCATCCAAGAGACAGTGGTAGGATCCTGGTGCTGACAAGGGGAGGAGAGCACTGGGTCAGGCTCGGTCATGGGGACCAAGAAAGCTGCCTTCCCTCACACAGCTGCTTTCAAAATCCCCTTTTAACCACAAAAATAAGTAATTCCATGTATAAAAAACATGGTTGAAGTAATAAATTATGTCCTGAGCCCATCCAAGGGACAGTGGCAGGATCCTGGTGCTGACAAGGGGAGGAGAGCACTGGGTCATGGGGACCAAGAGAGCTGCCTTTCCTCACACAGCTGCTCTCAAAATGCCCTTTTTAACAAAAAAAAAAGTCCTTCCAGGTACAAAAAACCATGATTTAAGGAACAATTTGTGTCCCTGAGTCCATCCAAGGGAGAGTGGCAGGATCCTGGTGCTGGCAGGGGGAGGAAAGCAACATCCTCCCTGCTGGAATCTTCATCCTGCTGGGTGTGTCTCCCCATCCAAAAGGGATTTTTCCACTGGAGGGAGGGGATAGAAAGCAAAAGAGCTCATTCCTGACAAGAATACACATACAAATACATGGATATATAGGCTGGCAGGGATCAACTCATCCCTTCACTGAAGGGGATCCCAGGAAATATTTGAGGGATGTGGAAAACAGAAGCGAATTTTAATAATTTCCCTTTCCTTCCTCCCCAGCAGTTCATCAGGCTGATTCTAATTAAACTGCACTTGGCTCTTCTGGGCCCACAGAGCTTTTAATTTAGGAGTTTAAGGGCTTGTTCCTCACCACCAGATTCCCTCCAAATCTCCCCTGCATGGACTCAAAGGCAACATTTGGAGCAGGAGATGCATCAGGGTGAGATGTGCTGCTCCAGCAGAGCAGGGAGGCAGCTCCCTGCGTGCCAGGAGCATTCCTGGAGCTGTCCAGCACATCCCAGGATGCACCAAAGCTCATGGAATTCTCCGGGTTAAATCCCATCATCTCCTCCACGTTTACTGAGCACCGGTAGGATTTAAGTCGAGATTTGCACCCTAAACCCCAAACCATCACCTCAGGGCACACCCAGCCCTAAAAATACACGGACCAGCAGCTACCAGAGCCTCTCTTCTGGAATCCCAGCCCCTTACCTATGGCACAACGAGAACCTCGGGAGCAGAGTCCATCCCAATCCACAAAAACCCACAAGGGACGTTTCCCAGCTCCTCACGCTCCCAGGTTTGGCTTCTCCAGCTGAAGTTCCTCCGAAATCCCAGTGTAAACATCCCCGGGATGGGAGAGGGAGGAGGAGATCCCTCTGCAGGGCTCAGCGAAGAGTTAAAAATCCCGAGGACCCCTTGGCTCCCGCGGGAGCTCGTGGAGCGGGGCGGGCGGTGGAGGAGCTCTCCCGGCTCCGCATAATTCCTCCCCTGTTCCCAAGGGCTGCCGCGCTTCCCTGGGCACAATGTCCGGGATTGTGTGGGGGTTAAACCGGCCCGCACAACGCCTGCATTCACACCCAGCGAGCTCCATGGAAATCACATCCATGGAAATGATTCCTCTCCACCAAAACACCCTCCCAACCCCGCGCGTTGCGGGGCTGGTGATCCATTTCTGGGGATCCAGAGGCTTCTCCGGCCGGGCTAAAAACCTTTCTAAAGGTGAAAAAAAGCTCTTCTTAAGAGCGATTTCATTTTTCCAGGTCTTTTTTTTTTTTTTCATCCTTCCAAGCCACTCGTTCTCCCGGGGCAGCGCCAGGGGAAGGGCAGGGCAGAGCAGACGCTCCCAGCTCCAAAGCCAGCGATCCTTAATCCTCCCCCTCCCCACGAGCTGAGCGCCACTAAATAATCACCGGCCTTTCAAAGAGGCAGCCGGAGGCGGTGGAAGATCCTTCCCGACGCCTCCTGACCCCGCTCCACCTCCCCAGGGACACAAAGGGTTTTATCGGCCCCCGATCCAGCCGGGAAGGGGCAGATCCAGGCTTTGGGTTTCCCGATTCCAACCCGTTCCCTGATTAAACCTCCGACCGCGGCAAAT
This sequence comes from Chiroxiphia lanceolata, assembly GCF_009829145.1. Classification (NCBI taxonomy): domain Eukaryota; kingdom Metazoa; phylum Chordata; class Aves; order Passeriformes; family Pipridae; genus Chiroxiphia; species Chiroxiphia lanceolata. Next base: position 64,120,419 of record NC_045642.1, on the reverse strand, counting down.
ATTTAAGGCTGTTAGGTAACGTTTGGGAGCTCGGCACGGGGAAGCAGGACAATCTCTGTGGCGTTTAACACGTTCAATCCTTCACTTCCAGGTTTTTCTGAGAGAATCCTCGTTGTTCCCGTGGCCCTGGAGGCTTCTCCCGGCGCTTCCCACTCCCCCGGCCTTGCTGCAGAGCCCTCTGAGAACTGTCACTGCTCATTCCATTGGTGATTTCTGGAGGTATTTATGCCCATCCCGAGGTTCTCCACAGCTGCAAGGGGGGGATGTCCAGCACTTTTTACTCCAGGAGCTGGCCTAAAACACGGCACAGGGGTGCACAGAGGGATGAACCATCACACACTGTGACATACCTGCTGTTCCCAGACATGCAAAACTCCTCCTCTGTAGCTGCCCTGCTTCATTCCGGCTGAAATAATGGGAAAAAGGACTAAAAGCTCTGCAAGGAGTGAGCAAAACATGCCCCAGTGGCCCCAGTGTCACCGGGTGCTGGGTTACACACCCCCCCCACGCAGCAACATCTCACCCAGTGGGTACCACAGCTCACTGTGGTGGCTTGGAAACAGCTTCCCGGAGTCACAAAGTGTTGGATCTGCCCCTGGAGCGATCATTCCCCATGATTCCCACACCAGCAGAACGCTGGCAGGGTCTCCCTGCTCCCAGCCATCCCTCCAGCCCCCCACCCCGGAGCTGGAAGCACTCAGGCTCTTCAGGCTCATATCCAGGCATTCCCTAACTGCTCCTCGCTCCACAGGGCACAGATTTGGCCTCTGGGGACACCCCCTGCACCCCGAGTCCCCAGTGATCCCCCAGGATGGGGCAGGTCAGCACCAGACACAGAAATGTCACCAGACCCAGAAATGTCACCAGACACAGAAATCCTCTCTCCGCTCTCCCCAAAACTCCCCCGTTTTGCTGAGCCGTGTCTTGGCTGCTGAAACCAAGCCCTGTGTGCCCCCTCAGCCTCCTCCTTGAGCCATCTCTGCTCTGGCAGCTCGAGGTTGGGTGAAAGGAGAACCGTCATGTCCTCAATACCTACATTTTCTGCTTTATTAACAGAGCAAGTCATGCATAATGGAAAGGGGGGGGGGAAGTGCAGCCCCGCAGCACTGGAGTTCTTCTGGGTTGTTTGGCCAAGAAAACAAGCTGGGCAAGGCAGAGCTGAAGGACTGTGTGTCTTCCCAGGGATCTGAGCAGCTCTGCTCTCCCCCCATCCCACGGGGAAGCACAGAGAGGGGGATGGTGGGCCCTGCCCTGGCTCCATCCCTGACGTGCCCCTCGGCCTCAGAATTCCCAGGTTCCTGGTGTTTTGCCTCATTTCCCCCTCAGGATCAGCTCTGTGAGCGGCTTTTTTCATCCCAGCTTTCCTGTTCACAGGGAGGTGAAGGATGGGACGTGCAGCCAGACATCATGGCACGTTAATTTGGATTTTTTCTGTGGCCTCAGAAGAAGCAAACGTGGCTCGTTTTGCATTTCCAGGCAGCAGAGCAGCTCCCAAGTGCAGCTGTGCTGCCGTGCCAGGCGCTGTGCCAGCACAGTGGCCCTTCCCTACACCTCCAGCACTGGCACCTCCCCGGAGAATCCACGGCAGCCTGGGCAGTGCCCATCGCCAGGGAGATCCGTGCCAGGGCTCAGGTCCTCCCGTGGGATGAGACACGACCTCCAGGGGAGGAACTGGAGAGAACTTGGAGCAGCAGAACCCGAAGGATGGGTCTGAGGGACCTGCAGAGCACCAAGTTCTCCGGGCAGGGCTGGGAAGAGGGGCAGGGCACGGGAAGGATGGATGGATGGACATGGGAATGTGCCAGTTGGAGAAACCCCTTCCTTTCAGAGGGTCCACTCGCAGAAGGGACACAAAACCAGGCAAGAAATGGGTTAACCCGGCAAAAACCTCCCTGACTGCACCACGGCAGAAGCAGAGCTGTGAGGAGCTCGGAATCTTCAAAAAAGAAAAGGACAAAAAAACTCCCTCAAATCCCACAAACCTGTTTGCCCAAAGCGACAAGGACCGAGCCCCCCCCCGGGGTCCAGGGGGCCACCTTCAAACCCTGCCTTCCCAAAATGGCCCTGGTGCTCTGATCGGGCTCCTCGGGGGCTTCAGGGGGCCCGCCGGGCTCGGCGGTTTTTTTGGCAGAGCGCTGCCCAGACATTCTCCAGCCGACCTTCGGGAGTCAATGAAGACACGACGAATTCCCGTGGAAGCGCTTTCCGCCACGGAGCAGCCACACATGACTGACTTCACAACACTCCCCCTCCCCCCCTTCCCCCTCCGGCTCTCACCAGCCCTTCCCTCCTCGTCCTTAACCTAAATAAGGCGTCACATCGCCCAGGATGCGAAGGCAGCGTCGCCGAACCAAAGTCTTACTACAAATCCCGTGTGTGACATCGATCCCGAGCTCGGGCCGCGGCCAGAGCTCCCTTTTCCTCTTCCCGAACAAGCCCTCTCCTATTCACCACAGCGATGCTATTCCAGAGCATCCAACAATATGTGCCTGTGTGTTGGGAAGGCAGCGAGCCCCGGCACTGCCAGCGCCGATACCCGCGCGACAGTCATTCACCAGCGAGCAGAGCCCCTCAGACATCTTCGATCGCGTCGAAATTTCGCAAAATTAAGGGAAAAGAAGTGGGGGGGCTCGTCTCTAAAAGCGGGTGGGAAGCGAATCTCGGAGCGGCGGAGAGCAGGGGCTCGGGGGAGAGGGTGCCACACCGAGCGTTTGCTGGCGAATTCATGAAGTCTCCTCGGCCCCGAGTGTCAGAGCTCCCGGCAGCACCGCACCGGCCCCAGCCCCGCTTACATAAACCCCCCGCTCCGGCCGGGGTACCGCCGGGGACGGGGCATTGGCACAGCCGCGGCATCACCGGGGCCGGGGCATCACCAGAACCGAGGCATCACCAGGGCCGGGGCATCACTGGGGCCAGAGTATCACCAGAACCAGGGCATCGCTGGGGCCGGGGCATCGACACAACCGGGGCATCACTGGGGCCAGAGTATCACCAGAACCGAGGCATCACCGGGGCCGGGGCATCGTCACAACCAGGGCATCACTGGGGCCAGAGTATCACCAGAACCAGGGCATCGCTGGGGCCGGGGCATCGACACAACCGGGGCATCACTGGGGCCAGGGTATCACCGCGAGGGGGGCATCGCCACAACCGGGGCATCATTAGAACCGGGGCATCACCAGAACCGGGGCGTCAGTGGGGTCGGGACGCCACTGGGACCGGGGCATCACTGGGGCCGGGGCGTCACCGCGGGGGGGCATCGCCACAACCGGGGCATCGTTAGAACCGGGGCAACGCCGTGATCGGGACCGAAGCATCACCACGGCCGGGGCATCCACAGAACCTGGGCATCACCAGAGCAGGGGCACCAGCGGCACCGAGGCATCACAGCGGCCGAGGCACAGCCAGGACCAGCCGGGGCAGCGCCGGGACCGGCGCACCGAGCAGCATCCTCGGTCCGGGCGTCGCCAAGCGGGGCCAACTCCGGGGCGAGCAAGGGAGGGAGGGAGGGAGGGGGAGAAGCAACAAGACCCGCGGACCCCGCTCGGCCGCCCAGGACCGTGTGACACGAGCGGGGCAGGCGATGCCGCCGGTGATATGCAAGTCACGGGCGGGGGGAGCGGGGATGGGGAGAGCGGGGATGGGGAGAGCGGGGATGGGGAGAGCGAGGATGGAGGCGCCGAGCCGCCCGCGGGGCCGGCGCGCCCCCGGCGGAGCCCCGGGAAGTTTGCGGCGGCTTCTCCCCCGCCCGTGGCTCCTCCGCGGCCGCGGGCGGCAGCGCCGCCGGTGACAAGCGCGGCAGTCCCGGGAGCTCCGCTGGCGCGGAGCATCCCCGCGGCGGGGGCAGCGGCAGGACCGGCTGCAGCCCCCCGAACATCCCCCCCCCCCACCTCCCCGGTTTTCGCCGTGAAAAATGTCAGCGTCTCATGGCAACGCCGCTGCCCCCGCGCTGCCTCCGCCGGCTCCCGCGGAGCTCAGCGCTGTCGTGCCCCGTCCCCCCCCCCCCGCCTCCTCCCGCCCTTCCGCCCCGGCGACAGTCGCGACAAGGTCACGCGGCGCCCCGCACTCACCGTACACCCCTTGGCCGGAGCTGCCCTCCAGCAGAACCGTCAGCAGCCCCAGCAGCCCGATGGCCACATCCATCTTCACGTGAGCATCCACATATCCAGCCCGGCGGGGCGGGGGGGGGCCGCGCAGCGCCCGCCGGAGCCCCGCGCTCCGCTGCGGCCGAGCCGCGCACGCCCGCGCAGGCAGGGCGGCGGGGGCAGGCGGCGGGCACCGCGCCGGTCCTCCTCCTCCTCCTCCTCCTCCTCCTCCTCCTCCTCCGCCTTCCTCCTCCGCCTCCGCCTCCTCCTCCTCCTCCTCCTCTTCCTCCTCCTCCTCCTCCCGCAGCGCAGAGCGAGCCCCGCTCGGGGCAGCACCGGCCCGCGCCCGCGGCAGCCCCCGCACCCTCAGGGCTGCGGCCGCCGCCGCCGCCGCCTCCCGGGCCCGCCGAGCGCCGCGCGGGGCCGCCGCAGCAGCCGCCGGAGCCCCGCGGCCATCAGAGGCCCCCGCAGCGCCGCGGCCCCCGCATGGTGCGCGGGGCTCGGGGCCGCCGGGGGCTGCGCGGGGAGGGTCGGCGGGGCTGCGGCGCGGCGGGGGCGGCCCCTTCTCTCTCGCTCGCTCGGCTCGCTCTCAGCGCGGCTGCGGCGCCGCGCCCATGGCGGGGGCTGCGCGGGGGCTGCGCGGGGCTCCCCCGCGGGCTGGGCGCGCAGGGTTGCGGGCGCTGCGAGCGGAGAGCGCGGCGGGGCCGTCACGTTGTGCTGATACGTGCGGGGCCGGCAGCCGCAGCCCGCCGACGTCAAAGCTGCGTGGCTGTCGCTGCTGCGCGCCTTCGTCCGCCTCCTCCTCCTCCTCCACCGCCGCCGCCGCCGCCGCCGCCCCCTCCGGGCCCCCGCGGCTCCAACAGCGCCAGCGGGCGCGCAGGGATGTGCGGGGATGTGCGCGGGGTGTCCCGCTCCGCTCCGGGATGCGCGGAGCGGTGCGACCCTCCCAGCCCCGGGATGCGCGGAGCGGTGTGATCCGTTCTACCCCGGGATGCGCGGAGAGATGTGACCCTCCCCGCCCCGGGATGCGCGGAGCGGTGTGATCCGTTCTTCCCCGGGATGCGCGGAGCGGTGCAACCCTCCCAGCCCCAGGATGCGCGGAGGGATGTGACCCTCCCAGCCCCGGGATGCGCGGAGCGGTGTGACCCGTTCTACCCCGGTGTGACCCGTTCTACCCCGGGATGTGCGGGGCGATGTGACCCGCGCTACCCTGCGATACCCGGCACGGTGCGGCCCCCGCTTCCCGCTCTGTCCCGGGATGCGCGGAGCGCCGTGTCCCGCACGGAGCCGGGATGCGCGGAGCGGTGCGACCCGCGCTGCCCGGCGGTGGGTGTGGGGGGGGTCCCGCTCAGCCCCGGGGTGCGCGGGGGGGTCCCGCTGTGCCGCGGGATGCGCGGGGCGGTGCGGGACGGACAGTGAGGGGCGCGCTGGCTCCGCGCTCCGCTCCCCGCTGCCGGGGAGGGGGGTCTGGCCCGCCCAGCTCCCGCACATCCCGGGCTGCGCTCCCGCGCTGGGATTGCTGATACCAGTTTCTTAACCGTGACCCTGCTGCCCCCCCCGGGTGCCCACCATCCCACCCCACTCCCTCCCTGCCCGGCTCTGGGGGCACCCCCCGGCTCAGACCTCCCCTCAGTTGTCACACCCCCCGTGGGTGCCCCGGGGGCAGCAGCGCCGCTGTCCCGGCCTCCACTGCCCAAAAACTGGCTCAAAGCTGAGCGTCCCGGGGCGCTGGGATAAGGACAGTCACAGCCTGGGGGCTCCCACACCCCACAGTGCCAGGGGTGGCACAGGGAGGGGCACAAAGGGCTACTCTGTGTGTCCCAGGCAGCTGAGGCACCTCAAACATCGGGTTTTCAACTGCTCATTCCTTCCCTTTGGTGATGTTTGCCCCCCATCAAGTATCTGAGACCCCCTCAGCGATGTTTGGCCTCCATCAAGTATCTGAGACCCCTCACTGGCCCCCAGCACCTTCCCAAGCTGCCTGAGGCCCTCCCTACATTTTGGGATCCATGGGATTTGTGCTGGTGAAGGTCTGTTGCCTCTAATTTCCCAGAGCAAACCAAAGATTTTTTGGGAAGTGACTGCCCCCATCCTCTCCCCTTTTTTCCATGTTTTCTGCAGGGATTGTCCCTAATCCATGGACACTTTGGCCACAGTGACATTCAGCTCCCTCCTCTGTGTGTTCCCTGCAGCTGAGCCACCTCAACCACTGGGTTTACCTGGTTTTTCACCCCTTTCGTGGTGTTTGGACTCCATCAAGTATCTGAGACCCCTCACTGGCCCCCAGCACCTTCCCAAGCTGCCTGAGGCCCTCCCTACATTTTGGGATCCATGGGATTTGTGCTGCTGAAGGTCTCTCACTTCCAATTTCCCTAAACAAACCAAGGATTTTTTTGGGAAGTGACTGCCCCCATCCTCTCCCCTTTTTCCTTGTTTTCTGCAAGGACTGCCCCTAATCCATGGACACCTCAGCCACAGTGACATTCAGCTCCCTCCTCTGCCTGCAGCACTGAAGGATTAGTGCTCCAGGCCAGGGAAAAGTGACGGGCTCTGGAAGGAACAATTGCACTGTCAGGGTTTCTTCTGACCCTGCTGGCACGAGGCAAGACACTGTTAACAAGGCTTGGATGCTTCCAGTGCTCTCCTGGCCTCTGGAGACAGGCCTCAAGGGGCTCAGAGCATCCAATCCATCCCTTGGAAACACACTGGTGGATGCAAGGGGGAAAATTCCCTCTTCCCAACCAAAAATTGTTGTGCTCAAAATTCCGCGTCCCCCTCGAGGGACACGAGGTTTTGTGCTGTTCCAGATACTCCACTGCCTCTGGCTGCATCTCTCCACCTTCCCTGGTTGGCCTCCCTAGGAAGGGACTCCCTGGCTCCACCTGATGCTCTTTTTTTATCTGTCTGTCAGCTGCGAGGAGAATTTGGGATCATCTCCCTCAGCAGATCTCCGGGGGTTGCGCTCCCAGCGTGGCCTTCAACCTTCAGCTGCCTCTTGGTTTTTCTCTGCCTCCAGCCTCTCCATCCTGCCAAAATGACCCTCAAAAAGCAACAGTTGGGCCACATCTGGGTTGTGATCACCCATGGTTAAATCTGAGATCCTCACAGAACAGACGTGTCCTGAAGATGTGGAATCATTCCCTGGCTGCTCTACCCCGTGGGACAGTCACGTCCCCTTTCTCCCTCCTGTGTCCACCATGAACATGGACATGATCCCAAAGCTCTTCTGACCTTGAAAGGAGTGTTTTCTTCACCTGTAAAGTTCCATCCTGGGCAGATCTTGGAGGAGAAGCCAAGATACTTCATGTGGAGGTGGTAGGAAGAGGGAAATGCACCCTATTATCTGCTTTGTAGGTTGAACATCCTAAAGGTTTGGTCCTTTCTCACCCTATTTCCAGCCCTTCCATGGGCTGGAAGAATCCAAGCTTCTTCCAGCACAGACATGTGGGTTGATCCTGAGGGTTGGAATCATTCCCTGGCTGCTCTGCCCTGTGGGACAATCATGTCCCCTTTCCTCCTGTGTCCAGCAATCCCACATCATGAACATGGACATGCTCCCAAAGCTCTTCTGACCTTGGAAGGAGTGTTTTCTTCACCTGTAAAGCTCCATCCTGGGCAGGTCTTGGAGGAGAAGCCAAGATACTTCAAGTGGAGGTGGTAGGAAGAGGGAAATGCACCTCTGTAGGATTTTTTGTCCTCTGTAGGATTGTTTTGTCCTTTGTAGGATTGTTTGGTCTTTCTCACCCTGTTTCCAGCCCTTCCATGGGCTGGAAGAATCCAAGCTCCTCCCAGCACAGACACGTGGGTTGATCCTTAGGGTTGGAATCATTCCCTGGCTGCTCTGCCCTGTGGAACACCCATGGAAAGGATGTTTTTTAGCACACCATTGACAGGATTTCATGGAAGTTCAGGCTTTGGCACCTAATAAATAAATAAATTAACCTTCCCCAAAAAGCCTGGAAATTTGTGAAAATAACTCTCAATCTGAAGTGAAGCAGGTGCATAAATTTCTGTGCATTAAATGCCCACATGGTTCCCACTGAACAGATCATCTGACAGGGCTTTTTTGGAAAGTGTCTTGTTCTTAAATGTTTAAATATCACGGCTCCTGCTGGGATCTGCTTGAGGATGTTAAGCTGGGAAGCCAAACCCAACAGGGTCTCACTCCCCAGGAATTCACTGCAGGAAAAAAAAGAGGAATTAAAATAACTCCCCAAGTCAGAGCTGAGTGTCCCAAATCGCTCTGGGAATTAAACAGGGATGGAGTTTTTTCCCTGAGGAAATAATTGAGCTGGGAATTGTTCTGGGGGGGAATTCAGCTGGTCTGGGGTGTTCCCAGGACCAGGATTTGTGGTTTGATTTGGGAGGGAAAAGGTGTCACCACTTCACCCTGCAAATGCCACTTTAGGGCTTTTATTTATCACTGGAGGCTCATCTGTGATTTTTAACCCCGAAACAAGTTGTTCTTTCCCAGAATCCCGGGATTTTGGGCCACCCCACGCTGAGAACATCAGGTTGCTCTTCCTTTATGAAAGGGAAAAAATGAAAATACGCACAGAGGGGGCTGGTTTTAACTCCTGAATGTTCCTCAGTCCAAGGGGCAGAATTCAGAATATGAGTGTAGAGGATAAAAAGGCTTTGGATCCCAAGGAATTTCCCATGGGAAGGAATGGCAGGGTTATCCCTCACCTTCTTCCAGCACAGGTCACCATCATTCCAGCCTGGATGTTACCCACTGGGTGTGTCATTCCACGCTCCAAGCAAAATATTCCGTGTAAATGAAATCCACTGTTCTTTTCTTCCCCCAGGAATAAGGAACCACGAGGATTTCCCAGTATCCAGAGGATTGGGTGGTGTCTGGAGCACCCGGGGTGTGTCACAGACCCCTCTGCTGCAGGAGGGAGCGAAATAAATCAAATAAAATCCACCTGAATTAATCCAACTGCTCAAATAACAAACTTCTGGGACTCTAATTCTTCCCAGAGCCCAGTAACCATTTATTTTGGGAACTCTTTTAGCAGCTTTTTAATTCCAAGCTGAAGGAAATTCTTTTCTCTCTCCTTGTTGGGAGCAAGTCTACAAATAATTGGGATTTGACTAAAGGAGGCATTAAAGAGCATTAAGATTCTGAGTCATTGGGTGGTGTGTGTGTGTTGTGCAGTCCCTCCTTATCCCTACATCCAACAAAACTAAGGAAAAACCAAATAATTTAACTTGGTCTCAACATTCTGATGAATTTGGGGACTGTGCGTGTCATGTTTAGACTGTGAACAGATTATATATAATAATTATATATAATTAACAAATCCACATTAGGTGGGGAAGCACTGGAAGAGGAAAATTGTGGATTTTCCACCCCTGGAAGTGTCCAAGGCCAAGTTGGACAGAGCTTGGAGAAACTTGGGATAATGGAAAGGGTCAGGTTGGAACAAGATGGGTTTTAAGGTCTCTCCCAACTCAAATCATTCCAGAGTTCCCTAATTTGAAATATATTTCTGTCATTTTTACTTTTCTCTCTCGCAAATGAGATTTTCACCCTTCAAATATGGGAAAAAATAAAATGGGCTTTAAGGTCCCTCCCGACCCAACCCATTCCAGGATTCCCTAATTTGAAATATATTTATGTAGTTTTTACTTTTCTCTCTCACAGATGAGATTTTCGCCCTTCAAATGGTTGCTCTCCCTGTTGAGTTCCCCATTTTTTTTTGATCAAACAGAGTCACTTTGGGTATCTGACACGCCCAGGATGTCAGTTAATGGTCTGTGTGATGCTCCAGGGCTGAAAATTGTTTGTCTGGGTGGTTGCTCTGGATCCACAGGAATTTCCTGGCTGATTGCTCCGGATCCACGATGATTTCCCACTGAGGGAAGTGACTCCACAGGAGGGGCTGCAGCCCTTGTGTCCTTCAGCCTCACACTGAGGGAGCTCAGCCACTGGAAAATCACAGAATCATGGAATGGTTTGGGTTGGAAGGGACCTGAAAGACCATCTCGTTGGATCCGTGTCCGTGTCTCCGGGGGTGGGTAGAAGGACCTTCTCACTCTCTCCAATTCCTGTTGGAGTTGGAATGTCCCTCTGATGATCTCTGAGGGAGGGTTATCTATGTCTTGCCCAAAAACCTGCCTGTAGTTGGGGGAATAACTCGGTTTTGCACTGGTGAGGCCTCTCCTTGATTCCCATGTCCAGTTCTGGGCCCCTCAGGACAAGGAGGACACAGAGGGGCTGGAGCGGGTCCAGGGAAGGGAACGGAGCTGGGAAGGGGCTGGAGAACTCCTGAGGGAGCTGGGGGGGCTCAGCCTGGAGCAAAGGAGGCTCAGGGGGGACCTTCTGGCTCTGCAACGCCCTGACAGGAGGGGGGAGCCGGGGGGGGGGGTCGGGCTCTGCTGCCAGGGAACAAGGGACAGGAGGAGAGGGAACGGCCTCCAGCTGTGCCAGGGGAGGCTCAGGTGGGACAGGAGAAGGAATTTCTGCCTGGAAAGGGTGGTGAGGCCTTGGCAGGGGCTGCCCAGGGAGGTTTGGAGTGCCCAGCCCTGGAGGTGTCCCAGGAAGGCCTGGCCGTGGCACTCAGTGCTCTGGGCTGGGGGACAAGGTGGGCATCGGGCACAGGGGGGATCCATGGGCTGGGAGGGCTTTTCTAGCCTTAATTCTGTGATTTGATGACCCCTTTTCTCCAGGGACACTTTCTCAGCCTTTCCTGCCCCTTCTTGGAGAGAAGCTGTACCTGGATTCTTGCTGGGTTTTCAAGGAATCTCCTGTGCTCCCCTCTCCTGGTGTTCCTGCCCAGCCAAGGGCAGCCCCTCTGAGCAATCCCTGCCTTCTTTCCCTGCTCTTCCCCTACATTTTATCCCCACCCTTCTCTTCCATCATAAACTTCTGGCTCTGCTGACAGAATTCCCTTCTCCAGAGTGTTTCCATAAGGAGCTGCAGCTCTCGATGCCCGTGGGAAGAGGGAGGGCAGGGCTGAGCTCTGTGGGCACAGCAGCTGTGCCAGGGACAACAAACCCCCTCCAGTCCTTTTCCCTGCTCGCTCCACCGGTTTTTCCTTCACCCTCCTGAAGGGCCTGTGTTAAATTGGCAGGGAAACACAAGCTGGGACTCTGGTTCCCGGGTCCTTCTGCCAGCTGGGAAAAGCAGCCTCATGGATTCCTGATCCCAGAGCTGCAAACCAGCCCCTCTCCCTGCAGCAGGGCCACCAGTGCCCATGGGACACTCAGTTTCCATGGAATTGTGGAATCATGGCATGGTTTGGGTTGGGAGGGACCTTTAAAGACCATTTAATCAAACTCCCCTGTTATGGGCAAGGACAACTTCCACCAGCCCAGGTTGCTCCAGCCTGGCCTTGGGCACTTCCAGGGATCCAGGGGCCACAGCTTCTCTGGGAATTCTATTCCAGCCCCTCCCCACCCTCCCAGCCAGGAATTCCTTCCCAATCTCCCATCTCTCCCTGCCCTCTGGCAGTAGGAAGCCCTTCTCTGTGTCCTGTTGCTCCATTCCTTGTCCCAAGTCCCTCTCCAGCTTTTTTATAAACACTGAAAGGGCCTCAATAAACTCAGAGGTCCCAACATGTTGTGTCTGGAGGGATGGTCCAGCTGAGTTATGGAATCCCAGAATCCCAGACTGGTTTGGGTTGGATGGGACCTTCAAGCCCATCCAGTGCCACCCCTGCCATGGGTAGGGACACCTTCCACCAGCCCAGGTTGCTGCAACCTGGCCTTGGACACTTCCAGGGATCCAGGGGCAGCCACAGCTTCTCTGGGCAACCTGGGCCAGGGCCTCCCCACCCTCCCAGCCAGGAATTCCTTCCCAGTATCCCACCTAAATCTCCCCTTTTCCAGCTTAAAGCCATTCCCTGTGTCCTGTCCCTCCATCCCTTGCCCCAGGTCCCTCTCCAGCTTTTTTATAAACACTGAAAGGGCCTCGATAACCTCAGAGGTCCCAACATGTTGTTTCTGGAGGGATGGCCCATCTGAATTATGAAATCCCAGAATCCCAGACTGGTTTGGGTTGGAAAGGACCTAAAAACCCATCTCATTCCAACCCCCCTACCATGAGAAGATGGAATTAGTTCAAACCTGCTGTGTCTGGACACATCCCCTGGCTGGTTTTGGCTCCTGACAATGGTGGGAGTTTTTATCCAGCAGGACTCGTGTGTTCCCATTTTTCCACATTCCCCTTTTTTTGTGTCCCCACACACCCGGTTTGGCTGCAAAACTCAGCCCCTGGTGTGTCAAAAAATCAAAATAATCTTCTGCCCTGCAGAGCAAACCCTGCCAGCCATTCCCTGGAGTGGAAGGGAAGGACAGAGGGGAAAAAATTAGGTCACATTTAATTAATCAGTGGCTATTTGGTGCGTTGTGGCCACGAGCTTCAAATTTCGGCCAACAGAAAAGGTTGGACACCCCAGAAATAATAATAAAAAAGATATTAAATATTTTCCTTGCCACAGATTGGCTGTTTGACAAACAAGGAGTGAACAAAGACAACTCCAAGAAGGTTGACATTCCAAAAAATAACGAGTGTTTTGTGCCTTATCAGCAGAAAAAAAGGGGAAAAAAAGAAGTGAATTCTTGTCGAGGTAAAGGGAAATATTAATCCACAACACTCCTGGTGAAGTTTGTACTATGGAAATGAAGCCTGGGAATTCTTTGGGATAACACAATCGAGCTGAGTTTATTTCCCCTGAATGAAATGAAATCCCTTTGGAGCAGCTTTTCCTTCATCTTTCAGGGGGAAACAATTCACTTCCAGCAGCTCCTCAGTGCAGCCATCAGATCCTAAACACAGGATGGGCACAGAATGGCTCTGGAATGGCAAGGGATGAGGAATCACCAGATCCCACCTTGTTTTCCAACCCTAAATCCCTGCAGGAAGGCAGTTTTCCCCCCCAGAGAAACCCACTGTGGTTTTTAACTCACAGTGGTTAAGAATGAAATTTATTTTTATTTATTTATTTTTAAATAAAGATATTAAAAAAATTATTAAATATATTATATATTTATTAAATATATTGTATATTTATATTAAATATATTATATATTATATTAAATATATTATATAATTATATTAAATATATAAAATAAATAAATATATCTTGATTTTAATCCAATTTCGGGGGCATTGAGGGGATGCTGGGCGTGGCCTCCAGGATTCAGGAATGTTCCTTCCTGGATCACATGGGATGAAACCTCTTGGGAATGTGTTAAAGGATTGCCTTGGTGAGTCCAACACTTCCCAGGAAGCTGGAGAGGGATTTAATTTAATCCAATTTGGGGACGTTATGGGAGCTGGTGGGAGGCTGGGTGTGGCCTCCAGGATTCAGGAATGTTCCCTCCTGGATCACATGGGATGGAACCTCTTGGGATGGGCTTGTTGAGTCTCACACTTCCCAGGAAGCTGCAGATATGTTTGTTTTAATCCTATTTTGGGGCACTGAGGGGATGCTGGGCGTGGCCTTCAGGATTCAGGAATGTTCCCTCCTGGATCGCACAGGATGGAACCTCTTGAGAATGTGTTTAAAGGATTGGTTTGTGGAATCCAACACTTCCCATGAAGCTGGAGAGAGATTTATTTTAATCCAAATTTGGGGATGTTATGGGAGCTGGTGGGAGGCTGGGTGTGGCCTCCAGGATTCAGGAATGTTCCCTCCTGGATCACATGGGATGGAACCTCTCAGGGAGGTTTTAAGGAATCTGCTTGATGAGTCCAACACTTCCCAGGAAGCTGCAGATATGTTTGTTTTAATCCCATTTTGGGGAATTGAGGGGATGCTGGGAGTGGCCTCCAGGGTGCAGGAATGTTCCCCTCCTGGATCACATGGGATGAAACCTTCTTGGGATGGACTCTTGGTGAGTCTCACACTTCCCAGGAAGCTGGAGATGAATACATTAAATTTTTGCTGGGATATGATGAAATACATTAATGATGAATACATTAAATTACACTGGGAATGTCGTGAGGGTGGTGAGGCACTGGCACAGGTTGCCCAAAGAATCCCAGAATCCCTGAAGTTGGAAAAGCCCTCCAGCCATGGATCCCCCCTGTGCCCGATGCCCACCTTGTCCCCCAGCCCAGAGCACTGAGTGCCACGGCCAGGCCTTCCTGGGACACCTCCAGGGCTGGGCACTCCAAACTCCCTGGGCAGCCCCTGCCAAGGCCTCACCACCCTTTCCAGGCAGAAATTCCTCCTCCTGTCCCACCTGAGCCTCCCCTGGCCCAGCTGGAGGCCGTTCCCTCTCCTCCTGTCCCTTGTTCCCTGGGAGCAGAGCCCGACCCCCCCCGGCTCCCCCCTCCTGTCCGGGGGTTGCAAGAGCCAGAAGGTCCCCCTGAGCCTCCTTTTCTCCAGGCTGAGCCCCCCCAGCTCCCTCAGGAGTTCTCCAGCCCCTTCCCAGCTCCCTTCCCTTCCCTGAACACGCTCCAGCCCCTCCGTGTCTCTGCCTGAGAAGCCCAGAATTGTCCCCAGGATTGGACAATCCCTGCCCTGGGCCTGATGCCCAAAAACCTGTGGCTGCCCCTGGATCCCTGGAAGTGTCCAAGGCCAGGTTGGACAGGGCTTGGAGCAACCTGGGCTAGGGGAAGGTGTCCAGGGGGTGGAATGAGATGATCTTTCAGGTCCTTTCCAACTCATCCCATCCCGGGATTCCGTGACACACCCAGGGCTGGTTTTGGTGGTGGATCTCAGCCCTGGAGCTGTGTCATATCTCACCACTATCCAGCAGCCAAAAAGAGGGACAGAGCAGCTCCTGGAGGCTGGTTGGGAATAACCAGGGCATGTTTAGGCTGGATATTGTCCCCCACAGTGACAACTTCCCTGCCTGTCCCCCAACCATCGTTACTGGGGTGTAAAAACCATGAGTGACCCTCACCTTGCCCCCCAAGGACAACAATCCTCTGTTCAACCCCCTCTGCACTTCAAATCCAAGGGGTTTTTTTTCCCTGTTTCAACCCAACTAAAGGAATTTGAGTCCGAAACAAGAGTGGCATTTGCAAGGAGATTATTTTGGAGGCTGGGTGAGATCCACGGCGACGTCTCCTGGCTCTTAAAAAGGGTTGTAATTATCTAATATTCCTCAAGTTTGCTCCGAAATCAGCCTTTTAATTTATACCCAGTTTATTATTTCTGCATTTCACACACCTGTCTAATAATTTGCACAGTAAAAGGCTGTTCCTCCTCCATAACAGCTCAGGGCATTGAGTTTGGCAGGTGAATTCCAGACATTAATTACTCCTTTTTCATCTCTTTTCAGCCTTTTTTTCTCTGCCTGTTTCAGGTGAGTCAGGGCTTTTTCCTTCTCCTTAATGTCTCTTTTTCATCTTTGCAAAGTGCTTAGCAAGCTGGGCTGGAAAGTGGGAGCCGTGGGACCTGAGCCTCAAATGTGTTCCCCCTCAGAGGGGGGGGGGAAAATTCCATTTGGAGCATCCTTTACCTTATTTTCCCACTTCTCCAGAAAGGAGCAGCCCTCAACTGATGTTTTCAGGTAGTTTTTGACTCTTGTAACCACCAAACTTGAGGTTTGCAGGAGGGGAAGGAGTTGGTGGCAGATGAAGGGCCAGGGGTGTGAAACCCCCTGGAGGATTCCTCTCGGAAGAAATTTGCCCAATAAATTAAAATATCAAATATTCATCCAGCAATCTGTTTGACATTCCAGCCCAACCTCCCGCGTTCGGAGGGAGGAAAATAGATATTTGGCCATTTTATTAATGGCTTATCTATTATTGAAGGATTTCTGGATTATTCATCAAACAGAGAAATAAAGAGCGTTTTCCCCCCCTGAAGTGGGAGTAGAAAGAGGGAGAAAAAAAACCATCTCCCTTGCAAGAAATATGTGAAGATTAGTGAAATTTTTAGAGATAAATCAGGTTTCATGTGGGTCAACTTCCCTCCTTAAGGAATGGTTTGGATTTGTTGCAGTTTGAACTGGAAGTTTCGAAGCAGTTGCTGGGTTGAATTTAGGATTTCGACCAGTTTGAAAAGGAAAAGAGCTCAGGGTTTGTTTATTACACCCTTGATTTTAATTTTTCAGCTTTTGCTGTTGTTTCGGGGTATTTTGAATTTCTTCTCAACCTTCCATGCAATCAGTGAGATCTGAGTGGGTTGGGGAGATGGATTCACTCAACATCCTCGGCAAACTGGGAATAATTTGGGACAGACTCTGAGGAGGTCAAGTCCTGAGCCAAGAATTCCTCCAGAATCCCAAAAAGGGGCAGAATGATCTACTGAGCTTTGGAATGTCACTCGTGGAGGTTTTCCAAGCCCCAATTTGGCAAGGAACAAAGGAGCTGTGCTCCCTTGGAATTCCCAAGGAATCTCGTGCTCCCTTTTCCCATCGTGTGCAGTTTGCTCCAAACCAACTTCTTTAATCCATCAAGAGGATAACCTTCTTTATCCAGGGGGGAGAGACCCTTCATTCCCAACAGATCCTTGGGAAGTTCTATCTAATAATTATAGAATAATTAATATTATATAATAATCATATAAAAATTAATATTATATAATCATATAATAATTACCTAGTAATTATTATATAATTATATAATATTAATTAATATATAATTATAATATTTTATAATTATATAGTATATATTAGATATAATAGATATAATAGATATAATATATAATATATAATATCAGAATATATAATTATATTATATTATAATTATAATTAATAATTAATTACTATATAATTATATAATATTAATTAATATATAATTATAATATCTTATAATTATATATTATATATAATATAATATATAATAGATATAATATATAATATTAGAATATATAATTATAATAATATTATAATATATAATATGATATATAATATATATCAATGTATAATATATATTGTATGCTATATTATATATTATATAATTATATTATATATTTATAATATATATTATATAATTTTATTATATATTTATTATATATATCGTATTTATATTATATGTTATATAATTATATTACGTATAATATATATTGTAATATATTATAAGTATAATTATTAATTATTATATAATTATATAATAATTAATATTAATTATATTCACAGAATTCATATTAATTGTAATTCATATTAATTATGTCATGAAACACAGTACCTTAATATTAATATTAATATTAATATTAATATTAATTCCTTTCGATATAACCCAAGTCTGAGGTTAAATGTGGGCCTGGCTGTCCTTAGGCTGCCCCAGAGGTTAGAAATGCTCCCAGGCACGTGGTGGGATTGATGGAATTGTTCCATGAGGGCCAGGAGTTGGATTCAATGGTCCTCATGGGTCCCTTCCATCTTTGGACATTCCCGAATTCCAAGTCAAGATTCCACTCTGAGCCTGGTGACTCGACAGGAGGATCTCCCTCCCCCTTTTCGATCCTCGATATCCTCATAAATCCTTCTCAAATCAATCCCAGCTCGATTTATTTCATTATCAACTCATTTCTCAGCCCCAAATCAATTTTATTGCAAGTGTTTTCAGCCCTGAAGTAACAAAGGGAACTTCACCATCCACATTTAAGTCCCAGCTCCATGAATTTATATTAAAATATTCCTATTTTTGCCCATACCTTTGATGGGGATCCTTTGGGTGACCCTAAATCAGAGATTCACCAAAAATTGGTGTAGTAGAGGATCCTAATCAGGATCTGCCACAGTTTGATGGGTTCAGGTGGAAAAACATCAGGATTTCGTGGAGAACACGAGTTCTCTTGTGGGGTCTTTCTGGAGGAAGGAAAAACACCCTGGGGATGGATTTTCCTCTGGAATAAAGCTCGGGAAGGACTTGGAAGTTGACAGCACATCTCAGCTTCAAGATGGAAAAGCAGCCCCCAGAACAAGGCTGGGTGGCCTCATTCCACCTGGAAAAATACACGGAAGGCAAAACCTAAAATAAGCCCAACTCTTGCCTGGGAAACTGGGCCAAAACAAAGGGTCATGAAAATAAACATAAGGATAAAAGAATAAAAGAGGGATGGAAGGACAACATGACTCTTCTTCCAGGCAGGGTGAACTCCCAGATTTGTCCTTCCAGAACTCCCAGATTTCTCCTTCTAGGAATTTTTGCCTTGTTCCTTTGTTTTGCACAGTTCCCCCGAGGAGCCAGGACATCATTCCCACCCTCGGGAGCTCTGGGAATCTTCCAACAAAAACCCCAAACCACTGGGAATGGGAAATCTGCCTTCACCAGGGGGTGATAAAAGGAGATAAAAGGGTCAATCGAAGGGGAATTGTTGGGCCTGATAATTCCTGCCTTTGGACCGAGGCAGAACTCAGCTTTTGGGGGAGCTTTTCCTGGGAAAAGTGGAAGTTTCACACCCCGGAAAATTGCCTCAAACCCCCATCCCAAAGGTGAAGGTGAGGGGAAGCTGCAAAACTCGTGTTCTCCTTCAGGTTCTGGGAGTTGTGATGCACAAGTGGGGTTTTGGTGCAAAAACCGAGGGCAGAGAAACTCTTTTACAGCATATTTTTTTACTTCTATTATTATTATTATTATTATTATTATTATTTATCTTACTATTACTAGATTATTATTATTATAATATTATTATTATCAGTATATGTTCCTTGTATTATCATCATTATCATCACATTATTTATTATTACTATTATTTTATTATATTATTATTTATTATTTATTATTTTAGCATGTTTATTATTTTATTTCATTTATTATTTCATTTATTATTTCATTTTTATTTATTCATATAAACTATTATTTATTATATATAATATTACTATTATTTATTCTTTATACTTATATATTATATATTTTATTTTTATTGTATTATTTATTTACATATTTATAAATATATTTATTTATATATATTATATAATTTATTTATTATATTTTATTATTATATATATTTTATTTATCAATCCTCCAAGGGAAAAGCATATATTTGTACCATTGTGGCCCTGGACTTGCTTGCTTCCTGCTCCTGAGACACTTTTTGGGTGACACCAAACACATCCTTGGTTCTCTCAGCAGGCACCAAACTGCTCCTATTTATTGAGGAGAAATGAAAACTCTGAATGTAGACAATATCCTGCAACCTTTTGGCTCTGTGTGGTTTCCGAATGCAATTTTAATATAATGCCTTTAAAAACTACAGAATTTTTTAAATTACTTTGTAATTTTTTTCGTTTTTTATTTGATGACTTTTTTTTTTTTTGGCCTTAGAAATTCTATGGAAAGAAAGTTGCTTTAATCACTGCTCCTAAGTAATTAATTGTCTTTTAATTTATAATAATAAAATAAATATAAACACATAAATAAATATATAATAATGATAATAATAATAGTATAATATAATAATAATAATATAATAATAATAATATACTAATAATAATAATAATAATGCAGGACTAGGACAGTCCTGCATGCCAAAATCCTCCTTCCAAAGATATTTTTGTTCCTGCACAAAAACTGGCAAATCACACAAATCACATCAACCTTAATGAACTAATTAGTGAGAGCACTCAGCTAATTGTGGTGATGAAGGCCAGGGAAGCACCTTCCACCACTTTTTGGGCAACATTTTCCTGGGAATGCCGGATTTCTGGCCACGTTAAATTATCGCCAAAAAGGAGGAGGTGGAGGAGTCAAAATGATGTTTATCATACTGAGATTGAACAGGCAGCAAAGCCACCAAGTTTTGGGGGTGTTGGAAGCCAGAAACAGCCACGAGTTCTCATCCAGAGGGTGGGGTGGGAGTTGGAAGAGGCCCCAAACTGGAAATGAAGCCATGTGGCACAACAGGAGGGAATTCCCGTTGTTTGTGGGACCAACAATGCTCCTGGTTGTCCTGGGAATTCCCGTTGTTTGTGGGACCAGCAATGCTCCTGGTCATGGCCTGAAGCACCTGCCACATCCTGGGAATTCCCATTGTTTGTGGGAGCAGCAATGCTCCTGGTTGTCCTGGGAATTCCGTGTTGGTGGGACTGGAAATGCCCCTGGTTGTCCTGGGAATTCCACTGTTTGGGGGACCAGCAATGCTCCTGGTCATGTCCTGGGAATCCTGTTATTTATGGGACCAGCAATGCTCCTGGTCATGTCCCTGAAACACCTACCATGTCCTGGAATTCCTGTTGTTTGTGGGACTGGAAATGCCCTGGTTGTCCTGGGAATTCCCACTGTTTGTGGGACCAGCAATGCTCCTGGTCATGTCCTGGGAATCCCATTGTTTGTGGGACCAGCAATGCTCCTGGTCATGTCCCTGAAACCCTACCATGTCCTGGGAATTCCTGTTGTTTGTGGGACTGGAAATGCCCTGGTTGTCCTGGGAATTCCCACTGTTTGGGGGACCAGCAATGCTCCTGGTCATGTCCTGGGAATTCCTGTTGTTTGTGGGACCAGGAATGCTCCTGGTCATGGCCCTGAAGCACCTGCCATGTCCTGGAATTCCTGTTGTTTGTGGGACTGGAAATACCCCTGGTTGTCCTGGAATTCCCGTTGTTTGTGGGACCAGCAATGCCCCTGGTCATGTCCTGGGAATTCCTGTTGTTTGTGGGACCAGGAATACTCCTGGTCATGGCCATGAAGCACCTACCATGTCCTGGGAATTCCTTGGTTTGTGGGACTGGAAATACTCCTGGTCATGTCCTGGGAATTCCTGTTATTTATGGGACCAGCCATGCTCCTGGTCATGACCCTGGAACACCTGCCATGTCCTGGGAATTCCTTTGTTGTGGGACTGGAAATGCTCCTGGTCATGTCCTTGAAGTACTTGGCTAATGAAGTAGAACTTCCCACCAAATCTGGTTCCTCTTTCGTGTCCCTGCTTCTTTTTCCTCCACTTTTCCCACACTCCCTGCTTATCTTAGAGGGCTTTTCCAACCTTAATGATTCCAGGAATATCAGTCTGGAATCCATACCAGGTGATGTATTATCCATGTCCACATCCCAGTGCTGCTCCTCCCTCCCTGGGGGGGTTAAACCCTCCAATGGGTTTGATCCTTGGTGCTCCAGCTCCCAAAGAAATCCCAAATTCTTGCTAAGGAATCTTTCCTTCCTCAGAGTAGCCAGGGGGAGTTTCCACCTTATTTTTAACCACAAATTTATTTTTAACCACAAATTTTATTTTTAATAAATTCCACCAGCAACTTGAACATCCATTACAGGACACAACTCTTAGAACTTCCCACCAAATCTGGTTCCTCTTTCCTATTCCTGCTTTTTTTCCTCCACTTTTCCCACACTCCCTGTTTACCTTAGAGGGATTTTCCAGCTTTAATGATTCCATGATTCCATGGATATCAGTCTGGAATTCATGCCAAGTGATCCATCACCCATGTCCCCATTCCAGTGCTGCTCTCCCCTCCTTGGGGGGGTTAAACTCTCCAATGGGTTTGATCCTTGGTGCTCCAGCTCCCAAAGAAATCCCAAATTCCTGCTAAGGAATCTTTCCTTCCTCAGGGCTGCCAGGTGGACTTTCCACCTTTATTTTTAACCATAAATTTGATTTTTAACCCTAAATTTTATTTTTAACTGTAAATTCACCAGCAACTGGATTGTCCATTACAGGACACAACTCTTAGAACTTCCCACCAAATCTGGTTCCTCTTTCTGCTTCTTTTTCCCTCTATTTTTCCCACTCTCCCTCCTTATTAATCACCAGAGAACCCCTTCCTTTGGCTGTGGGTTTGTGTGTGCAGAGATGTTCATTATCCAGAGAATTAATGGGACATATGCTAAGTGTATGCATGACCTATTTAAAGTGATGGATCCTTCCTGGTAAAACTCCTGGAATGGGACGTGCCTGCTCCGCATCAGTGAGTGGAAAATTGGGATTTTGAGTCACAGTTCAATTTATGCCACAGCTGAGAGAGGCAGAAATGTGAGCCAGGTGTTTGAGTTTTGTTCCCTTCAAAGTTCAAATTCTTTAATCCTTTAAAATATTTATGGCACTAACATCTGTTTTAATGCATTTATGGTATTTTAATGCTTTGTTTTAATGCATTTATTGTATTATTTCAAATTTCTTCTCGTTTGAAGTTGTTAAAATGTGTTATTTTGGAGATCACAGAGGTCACTGCTTGAAAACCATCAACGTGAACTGAGTTGTTCTGTGATGGGAGTTGTTTCTCTCCCATCTCAGATCCCCTTTCCCAAAATATCCCCATCAAACCTGGAGTTTTCTGCTAATTCCAGAGGTCCCAAAGTCATATCCAGAGTGGATTTAAGCGGTGTCAGGCCTCTAAATAAATTGTCTGAGTGGATAATTACGCTTCTTATTAAAATATCACCTCGTTTTCAAGGCTGCTTTTTCCAGGTCTGGGTGGGAAATATTCCCCTTAATCATCCCTTTTCCTGCTGGAGGAAAGAGGCCTCTTTAATCAGGGAATGTGTCACGTGGAGGTGCTTGGAGATGATGAGCGAGTCACCTCCAGACCTTCTCTGAACAGGCTCAGGAGGAGCTTCTCCAGGTCTCCTGCGCTCCTGGTGCCCAGGAATTCTCACTAGAGACACCAAAATTGCGTCTTCTCAGTGGCAATGAGGTCAATCATGGAATCATGGTTGGAAAAGCCCTCTGAGGTTGGAAATGCCCCCTGTGCCCGATGCCCCCCTTGTCCCCCAGCCCAGAGCACTGAGTGCCACGGCCAGGCCTTCCTGGGACACCTCCAGGGCTGGGCACTCCAAACCTCCCTGGGCAGCCCCTGACAAGGCCTCACCACCCTTTCCAGGGACAAATTCCTCCTCCTGTCCCACCTGAGCCTCCCCTGGCCAGCTGGAGGCCGTTCCCTCTCCTCTTGTCCCTTGTTCCTGGGAGCAGAGCCCGATCCCCCCTGGCTCCCCCCTCCTGTCAGGTAGAAACCAAACCCAGTTCTATGTTTCTCTGGTTTTCCCCAAACCCTCACTTGAAATATGTATCTAAACCCATGGAAGAGCTTGTTCTTTTTTCCCAGGAGACCTTCACCATGGCAAGGTCAGGAGAAAAACCCAGAGCAGAGCTCAGAGCTGTTTCTCTTCCCTAAATCCTCCTGCAGTGGCACGAGATCCTTTCCAGGAGGTTGCCAGGGGCCATCAAGCAGCTTCTGTGGGGTTGTGCTCCATGTGTGTGACCTGCTGGCAGCTCTTGTGTTATTCCCACAGATTTTGTGTTATTTTGTCAGCCCTGCCAAGGCCTCACCACCCTTTCCAGGGAGAAATTCCTCCTCCTGTCCCACCTGAGCCTCCCCTGGCACAGCTGGAGGCCGTTCCTCTCCTCCTGTCCCTTGTTCCCTGGCAGCAGAGCCCGACCCCCCCCCGGCTCCCCCCTCCTGTCAGGGGGTTGCAGAGCCAGAAGGTCCCCCCTGAGCTCCTTTGCTCCAGGCTGAGCCCCCCCAGCTCCCTCAGCTGCTCCTGCTGCTCCAGCCCCTTCCCAGCTCCCTTCCCTTCCCTGCACACGCTCCAGCCCCCCCTGGTTTTTTTTGAGGGTCCCAGAAGTGCCCCCAGCACTGGAGAAGCCCCAGCACAGAAGGGCAACCTCTTCTCCAGTCCTGGTGGCCACACTATTCCTGATCCCAGCCAGAATTCCCTTGGTAATGTGTGTATTGTTTGTAGGGAAGACAAGCAGCTCATCCCTGGGCTCTGCCATCCCTCAGACCACCCAGCAGTTTTTTTTTTTCCTTCTCCCCCAGGGAAATTAAAACCCAATTACAAATCAAACGAGCCACGTGAGCTTTTCTCTAGCCCAGTAAATCATCTCCTGCTCAGCAGGAGCCCCCCATCAGTAAGACAGGACATCCCTCCTCACTAAACCCTCCTGATCCCCGGATTTCCAGTCACAATCCCACTTCCCAAAACACACCCCCCGCTGTTCCTCAGGTAGAGATTGGGAAGACACCAGGGAGTTTTAAATTTTATTCCCAGCCAGGGAGGGATTTTAATGTCGTTGCTCACCCCGAGACCTTCTGGCTCCACAAACAGCCCATTGATTTTAATGGGGCCGCTCGTTGAGCGGGGCATTATTTGGGGTGATTAAGAGCATTTTAATTTGATGGCTGCTCTTCCTTCCCCATAATGGCTCCTGCAGACAGCAACGGGATAACTGCTCCTTGTTTTCCCACTGAAACAGGGAATGTGTGTGAGATGGGAAGTGGGAGCTGTCCTCCAGCTCTGGGAGGTGGAATTGAACCAAAGGGAAGGAGGAGGATGGAATTTATCTGATTTTTATGGCATTTTCTGGTGGTTGGTCTGGATTTGCAATTCCCAGAGTTTGGGAAATTTCTGGGCTTTTCTTTCCTCATCTTTCTCTCTCCTGTGGGAATTTTACCCCAAGCAGAGTTAATCACAGAATCCCAGAATTACTTAGGCTAATTAAGAGCATTTTAATTGGATGACTTCCCTTCTTTCCCATGTGCAGACAGTGACAGGATAACTGCTCCTTGTTTTCCCACCGAAACGCAGGGAATGTGGTGAGATGGGGGTGTGAGCTGTTGTCCAGCTCTGGGAGGTGGAATTGAACCAAAGGGAGGAAGGGAGGATGGAATTATTCTGGTTTTTATGGCATTTTCTGGTTGTGGTCTGAATTTGCAATTCCCAGAGTTTTTGGTATTCTGGGTGGTTTTTTTTCATATTTCGCTCTCCTTTAGGAATTTTCACCCCAAGCAGAGTTTGGGAAGGTTTGGGAAGGAAGGTTTGGGAAGGGAAGGGAAGGTTTGGGAAGGGAAGGTTTGGGAAGGTTTGGGAAGGGAAGGTTTGGGAAGGGAAGGGTAGGGAAGGGAAGGGGGAAGGTCTAACAGCTGAACTCAATGATCTTAGAAGGCTTTTCCAACCTAAAGAATTCCATGATTCTATGATCCCCTCTCCTGAATGTGACCCCTGCCCTTCACTTGCAAGAAGCAGCCAGGACAGGGGAAGGCTTTCAGTTGTTTTTATTCCTTTCCGCCCTTTTTTTCCAGGAAAAACCTTGAAAATCCCAGCAAATCTTGTAGGATTCAACCGCAAAATGCTGTCCCATCAAAATGCTGGTCCAGAAATAGCTGATGGAGACATTTGGGGGACATTTGAGGAGGACATTTGTGCCCCCACGAGCAAGTTGGGCCCTTGAAGGTCTGTGTGGAGGAGTCAGGTCCTTCCCTGAGGTTCTTTTGAGGACAAACCTTCTAAGGTTTGGAAAAGACCATCGAGTTGAGTTGAACCCAACAGTTCCGAAGGAACCCGGCTCAGAGAGCTCCAGCCTGGGCTTTGGCAGCACAAACTGCTCTCTTCCTTTCCTTTCTCATTTCTGAAGCTTCAGCCTGATTTGATTTATTTTCTCTACCTCGTGGCTCTTCTACATTTAAAAAAAAAACAAACAAAAACCAAACAACCAAACCAACAGACTCTTTTTTAAAGCAGTGTTTTAAAAGAGGTTTTCATCTTTCTTGTCTGGGTTGAGTTGCTCTCCCAGCTGGTTTGTCCCTGCCGTGGCTTAAACAAACAAATGTGTTGTGCTGCTGTTAAATATTAAAAGAGTATCAGGTCCAAAGCAGATGATTAATGGCTTGGCTGCTCCCACACGGCAAAGCAAATTACTGGGAACATTGGACAGCACCAACTTCATCATCAATTGATTCTTCCATCCCCTGCCTAAGATGGAGTGGAAGGAAAACAAACCCAGCTGATGGTGAATGGACCATTCCTGGATGGACCCAGGCCCTGAAACTTCCCCTGGATCCTTTTATTGACCTGTTTGCAAATATTCCCTTGGTTCCAAAGGCTGGAGGGGGGAATGGTGTGTCCACGGGGCCTGCAGTGGTTTGGATGAGCCTGCTTCCAAAATGAATCACGGAATCAGAGACTTGGGAAGTTTGGGAAAGACCTCTGAGCTCACCAATCCCACCATCAGCTCTGCGCCACCATTAAATTGTGGCCTCAAGTGCCACATCCACGTGTTTTTGGGCACTTACAAACCCTGTGATGACCTTTTCCATGAAAATTTTTTCCCTAATATCCAATCTAAGCCTCTGCTGGTGCATTTTAAGGCTGTTCCCTATTCTCCTGCCCCTTGTTCCCTGGGAGCAGAGCCAGACCCCCCCCAGCTCCAACCTCCTTCCAGGAAATTTTAAGGATCCAGAAGGTCCCCCCTGAGCCTCCTTTTCTCCAGGCTGAGCCCACCCAGCTCCCTCAGCCCCTCCTGCTGCTCCAGCCCCTTCCCAGCTCCCTTCCCTGCACACTCTCCAGCCCCTCAGCATCTCTTTTGTCCTGAGGAACAAAGCCAGGAATGAAATTCCCCTTTATTTCAGCAGAAATAACACTTGATTTTGACTTTTGCTCTTCAAGGACCTAATTGCACCCCTTGTCATCCCTTGACCTTCCTTGTGCAGGGATAAATCCCACATTTTACCAGATAACAAAACCTCCTTGTTAAAGATGGCAGGGTGTGTTTTCACAACTTGTTTTTCCACTGCACTGGTGAAACAGCCCCAAACCCAGCTCACTCTCAACTTTATTTTTGCCATTTTTCACCAAATCTGAGACATTTTGGAACACCTGGCCCCAACTGGACCCCTTATCACCTCTTAACCATCATTGTGCACAAATAAACCCCATATTACCCCTCCTTGTTAAAGAGGTAAGGATGTGTTTTCACAACTTGTTTTTCCACTGCACTGGTGAAACACCCCCAAACTCAGCTCACTCTCAGTTTTATTTTTCCCATTTTACACCAGATCTGAGGCATTTTGGAACACCTGACACCCCAACTGGACCCTTATCACCTCTTAGCCATCATTGTGAACAATAAATCCCATATTTTCCCAGATAACAAACCCTCCTCCTTGCTAAAGATGGAAGGATGTTTTCCCAACCTGTTTTTCCACTGCACTGGTCCAATCCCTGTCTGGTGTGATCCCAAGGATTTTTTTCCAGGAGCAGCATCTGTGGCTGGTTTCCTTGCTTTGGAATAGGAAGAGAAGTGGGGAATCCAAATTTACAGGTTCTTAATGAATTAAGTAAATGTGTCATTTCTATCATTTGGCCATTAATCCTTGGAATCATGGAATGCTTTAGGTTGGAAAGGACCTTAAAGATCATCCCATCCCACCCCCTGCCATGGGCAGGGACACCTTCCATGAGCTCAGGTTGCTCCAACCTGGCCTTGGACACTTCCAGGGATCCAGGGGCAGCCACAGCTTCTCTGGGAATTCTATTCCAGTCCCCCCCACCCACCCAGCCAAGAATTCCTTCCCAATATCCCACCTAAATCTCCCCTTTTGTGTTATATATCTATTATATTTTTATGTATTCACAGGATATTTTTCCACCCAGATTATCTTGATATTCCCAGCCAGACCTGAGCTGAGTCATTTAATCCCACCATCCAAACGATGGCCAAAAAAATATGGAATTTCCAGGGATTAATTACGGAGAGATCATTAAATCACACCTTCCAAAGAATATCCAATAACTCCAACTGCTGCCAACATGCCAAGGAATCTGCTGGATAACCAACCAAATAGGAGGAGTGGGAATATTTAGGGTGGTTTAATGATGAATTAAGGAATTCTCACTGTTCTTCCCGGGGACTTGAAGGTGGAGAACATCCCTTTGTGGTTGAAAGGAACGACAAAAATCAAAGGAGCTGCAAAAATGACAAAGTTTATTAGACTTTTCTGGCTTAAAGCCATTCCCTGTGTCCTGTCCCCCATCCCTTATCCCAAGTCCCTCTCTCCAGCTCTCCTGGAGCCCCTTTAAGCCCTGCAAGGAGCTCTAAGATCTTACAAGGCACTTACAGATGAAGCTCTGAATGAGAGGAAAACCAATATTTTCTCTTCTGTTTAAAAGGAAAAAAAAATTATTCAGGAAAATAAGTAAAAAAACCCAAAAAACCAAAAAAAACCTTAACTGTGAAATGCTTTTAAAGCCCTATTTCTCTTTCTCCCCTGAAAAAATGAAGGGTTTATTGCTTTTTCTGGTCCAACCTAAGGCAGATTTTGCTCTTTGAAACCAAACTGCCAGCAGCCTCCAGCACAGACAACGTGCAATCTCTGCTTTCTTCGAGCTGGGCACGATTTCCTTCCCTTCATAAATATTTATTTCCCCCAAAACCAAGCAAGAAACCCAGTAGGATTCATTTGATTAACCCCCATTTCTGCATAATCCACTGTGGGAAGTCAGGGAGGATTTGTAACCGGGCACAGGAGCTCAGAGAGGAGTTTGGGGTGTCCTCTGTGGGCTCCTTAAATCCCCAAAGCAGTGAAAATCCTGCCCTTTGGGACTGGAAATGACATTTCCTATTTATAGCATGTCTAGGATATATTTCTAGGATATCTAGGATATATTTCTAGGATATATAGGATGTTTATAACATTTAGGAGGGTGCTCTGGGCCTGTCCTAAAAGTTTCAGGTGGGAATTGAGGTTTGGCTTCACTGTCACAGTAAATGTTTTCCAGGTTCCCAGGGCTGGGAAGCAGAGCCAGGAAAATCTCTTGGAGAGCATCAGGATGTGAGCAAGTGGAATATGCATTAGGGGGGTTCATTAATCACTATTTTATCTTCTATTTCTATTGATCTCCCACCCTTAATGGTGAGATATTCTTTGGTCTTCTTATCACTCTCCCTCAGACAGAGAGTCTCCAACTCTCTGCTAATCCCCTCTGGATCTTCTGGCAGCTCCAACGTGGCTCTGGGAGCAGAAATGTAAGATATCCCAGATGTCCAATCTTCAATTCCCTCAGGTTTCTTTATGGAAGCTTTTCAGAGCTAATCCAGAGGAACTCAAAGCTTTGCTGGTTTAAAGCTCAAACCCACCAGAGTCTGTGAAAAGAAACTCAACCCTCCCACTACTGTTAATTAGAGCAATGTAGGAAATCATTTTTTAATTCAATTTTTATTGATATCATTCTCATGAGCTTGTTAAAGCCATCACAGAACTCAGAGGGGGCTCTCAGGGACAGGGTGGGATTGTTGGGATGTCCTGGATGATCCTGGTGGGTCCCTTCCAGCTCAGGGAATTCAGGGATTCGCTGGAGAGTCACCTCCAACACTTAGAGATGAGATTGTGCCAAAACCAGGCGTTTTCTCTTCTGTCCTTTGCAAATTAATCAGAATTCTGCTCATGAACAGCTGTTTCCAGGGAAAGCCAGTTGAGTGGTGTGTCAGCTGGAAGCACTTGATCCTGCTGGGAATTCCAGCTTGTCCAGTGACCCCAACTCCACCCGAGCCTGGTAGCTCATCCAGGCTGACACCCACACAAAGTGCCACCTCTCTCCAGCCTTATCCATCCTCATGGATCCAGCCTTATCCATCCTGATGGATGCAGAGGAAGCTGGAGACAGCCAGATCTCCTCCTGCTGCTGGAGACACAAATTCCTTTCCCTTAGTGCCCAGATCCTGGTGTAGGAGTGTGGACCTGGATCAAGGACAGAGGCAAAAGGCACAACCGCTTCTCCCAGCACAGGAGCCAGTTTGGAAATGGTTTGATAAGAGTTAAAAAGGGGAAGTTTAAGACAGTGGTGAGAGTCTGCCTTCTATCCTCTTGTCCCTGATTCCTTGGAGCCCATGGAATGCTAAAGGGATGCCCAAGCACTCCTTGGGATGAGGGCATCAGGGGGAGCCAGGGCAGTCGATGTTCATAGCTCCAGACATTTGGAATGTTTGGGTTGCTAATCCCAGGACGGGTCAGGCTGGAAGGGCCCACAGTGTCCCATCTGGTGCCACCTCCCTGCTCCAGCAGGGCCATCCCAGAGCACAGGGATTGTGTCCAGAGGGCTCTGGAATATCCCAGGGAGGAGACTCCCCCCTCTCTGGCCAATCTGCTCAGGGCTGGGTCACTGCCCAGCCAAGAAGTTCTTCCTCCTGTGCAGGTGGCACTTGCTGGGCATCAGTTCCTGCCCGTTCCTCTTGTGCCATTTGGCACCACTGGGAAGATCCTGGTTCAGTTCAGGGCAATTTCTTTGCCATTTAGTAAAAATGATGCCCCAGTTCTGGGATGCATTGGACCAGCTTTGGTTGAGTGGTTCTGTGCAGCTGCTTTAAGGCCAAAATGAAACCTTTATTAAAGACAACTTTGGGAGGGGAGGAAGAGGGATAGAGGAGCTCTGCTCTGGGGGGGACCAGGGACAGCACCCAGGGAAGGGCTGGAGCTGGGACAGGGCAGGGTCAGGTTGGATCTCAGGGAAAGGTTCTTCCCCAGAGGGTGGTTGGCACTACCCAGGCTCCCCAGGGCAGTGGGCACGGCCCCAAGGCTGCCAGAGCTCAGGAGGGTTTGGATGATCCTCTGGGGCACAGGGGGGGATCTTGGGGATGTTCCTGTGCAGGGCTGAGGGTTGGACTGGATGGGCCTTGGGGGGTCCCTTCCAGCTCAGCATATCCTGGGACTGTGTGAAAGAAGGATGACTCCATGTGAGGCCTCCAAAAACCTGCTCTTTTAAGATCTTCAGACTCTTCTGGGAAGTGAAACCAAAGCAGGGAACATTCAGGAGAAGGAAAGCACAGCCTGGTCTGTAAATCAGCAGGAGTGTTGTGCTGGCAGCTCTGCTCTGCCCCTCCCCAGCCCCTCGGTGTGCAAAGTGCAGCTGAGCCAGCACGTCCCGCTCGTGGCACCTCTGACACCCTTCGTTCTGCTCCAGCTCCTCCTGATGCTTCATTTGTTCCACCTCTTGCTTCATTAATGATTTTATCCCAATTACTGAGGCACAGAGTCCCCCTGGCAGCTGCTGCTCTGAGCTTCCATCCACAGGGGGTGGCTCTTCAGCTGGAGAAGGGAAGGCTCTGGAAAACCTGAGAGCCCCTTGCAGGGCCTAAAGGGGCTCCAGGAGAGCTGGAGGGACGGGGACAAGGCATGGAGGGACAGGACACAGAGAATGGCTTTAAGCCAGAAAAGGAGAGATTTAAATGGGATCTTGGGAAGGAATTCTTGGCTGGGAGGGTGGGGAGAGACTGGAATGGGTTTCCCAGAGAAGCTATGGCTGCCTCTGGACCCCTGGAAGTGCCCAAGGCCAGGTTGGATGAACTTGGAGCAACCTGGGCTGGTGGAAGGTGTCCCTGCCCATGGCAGGGGGGATGGGCTTTAAGGTCCCACCCAACCCAAACCAGTCTGGAATTCTGGGATTCCATAATTCAGCTGGGCCATCCCTCCAGGTACAACATGTTGGGACCTCGGAATTTATTGAGGCCCTTTCAGTGCTTATAAAAAAGCTGGAGAGGGACTTGGGAGAAGGGATGGAGCAACAGGACACAGGGAATGGCTTCCCACTGCCAGAGAGCAGGAATAGATGGGATATTGGGAAGGAATTCCCAGTTGGGAGGGTGGGGAGGCCCTGGAATAGAATTCCCAGAGAAGCTGTGGCTGCCTCTGGATCCCTGGAAGTGTCCAAGGCCAGGTTGGAGCAACCTGGAATAGTGGGAGGTGCCCCTTCCCATGGCAGGGGGTGGAATGGGATGATCTTTAAGGTCCCTTCCCACCCAAACCATGCTGGAATTCCATGATTTTCTAAATCCCTGTGTGTGGCCCTCCTGGAGCCGATGGCCAGCAAAGGCAGAGCAGGGACTGCCGAGCCCGTTTCTCTCCATAAATCCATAAAAACCAGACCAAACTCTCCAATTCCATTTCCCCCAGCTTTTCTCCCCTGCCCACGGTCAACATTCCAGCAATAAAGCTGATCCCAGAATAAACCTGGATTATCCCAGACCTTTGCTTTGCTGGCTAAATGAATCATCAACCCCTTAATAACCCCGGAGCTCGCTCAGTTCTGGGCTGCACCTCGAACAAAACTGATGTTTAATATTTATTTGCCTAAAACTCTCCTTAATTTTTCCTTCTTTCCAAGGTTTCCCTGCTGGAAAATCAAGGCACTTTGGCATTTTTTTCCCCTTCATACACAGTTCAATGATTTTGTGGCTGCTGGAGTTAATTTGGAACAGAAAGCCTGGGAATGATGGAGGTCACTCCCCAAAATCATCTCCAGGGGCTCAGCTACGGCTTGGACATGTTGATGAGAGTCCAGGTCGTGGAATGAGTGATCTCCTGGTTTTTTAGGATGGTTGGAAAACCCCATTCCTGGCACTCAGGGTGGTTTTTTGAAGGCCTCTGTTTACTGGTTAAAGAAAAAAAACACCTTATTTAGGTGGTTTAAGTATTCACAGAAAAATTTTATATATTTTTATATATTTCTATAATTCATGGATATTTTCTATTTTTTTATATATTTTATATCTTCTATGCATTTTATATCTTTTATGTATTTTATATTTTTATATTTTGCATCTATATATATAGTTTATATATTTCCATATTTTTTGTATCAATTATATATGGTTTATATATATAAACCATATATATAATCAATATAAATCAATATAAATATTATATAAAATTACATATATATATACATAAATATATATAAATATATATAAAATATTTTTCTATTTTGCATCTATTATATATAGTTTATATATTTCCATAATATTTTGTCTCAGTTATATATGGTTTATATATATAAACCATATATATAAATAATATAATATATAAATATTATAAAAATTACATATAGATATTATATATAAATATATAATAAATATATATAAATATATATAATATATTTTTCTATTTTGCATTCTTATATAGTATATATATTTTCATATAAAATATATATAAATATATATAAAATTACATATTAATATTATATAAAAATATATAATAAATATTATAAAATAATTTTATATATTAATATATTGTATGGTTTATCTATTTTTGTATATTTCAATGTATCATATAGTTCATATATTTTCCATATTTATATGTATATCATATATGTGTATTTTTATAATATTATATCTATTTATATTTTATATATTGACATGATATTTTTATCTGTTATATATCTATTATATTTGTATTTAATATTATCTATTATGTTTTATATTTATATTTTATAAATATTATATATATATTATTATATTTTTATCTATTCACATATTTTTCTATTATGTATCTATTATATTTTATATTTAATATTATCTATTGGTTTATATTTATATATTTATAACATAATATATATTTATATCTATTATATTTATCTATTAACCTATTTTATCTATTATATATCTATTATATTTTATATTAATATTACCTATTGTGTTTATATTACATATTATATAATATTATATTACATTACAATCTATTATTATTTTATATTCACATGATTTTTCCACACAGATTATCCTGATATTCCCGCCAGAGCTGAGCTGAATCATTTAATCTGGCTGAGGGGACTTTTATTTCGTTCTGTTTCGAACAACAAAATCTATATTTATTTTTGTTTTTTGCCCAAATCTGAGCGTTTGAGGCTGTGTTGCTCTAATATAAAATATAAACCTGTTATATTCACATTGATACAAATCCTTCTCCTCTGCTCAACCAAACGTTTGCTCCCTCCTAGAAAAACTCGGAATTTAATGCAACCCCCGTGGTCAGTTCAGCTCTGGGACCCCAAAATAGGAGGATCAACTTTGAGGGAGAGATTTGTGGGATCACCTGGTGCTGCAACAACAGGGAAATCAGAGCCAGGAGAGCCCCTGGAGATTCTTCCCCAACTTCCCAAAATTTAAGGACACAAAACTGAAGGACACAAAACCGAAGGACACAAAACTCAAGGACACAAAAATCAAGGACACAAAAATCAAGGACACAAAACTCCTGGGAAAGCTCGAGATATTTAAAATAATCTGGGAGGGAGGAAAAAAAAAGCTAAACCAGAGAGGACAATTCCCAAATTACTTTATAATCCCATTTTCAGGCATCTGTGTAACAACCTGCTTTTCCACGTGCCACAAGAACATTCCCAACAAATCCAGAGCGGGCTGGAGCCGCTCAGGGCCTGGATATTCAGGGATTTAATGAGATGCCCAATTAAGCTGAACCAGAGCCATTTGTTCCTGTTACACTCACTTTGGGAGAGATTTGTGGGATCACCTGTGCTGCAACAACAGGAAATCAGAACCAGGAGAGCCCATGGAGACTCTTCCCAACTTCCCAAAACTCAAGGACACAAAACTCCTGTAAAAGCTCAAGATATTAAATAATCTGGGAGCGGAAAAAAATCTAAACCAGAGAGGACAATTCCCAAATTACTTTATAATCCCGTTTTCAGGCATCTGTGTAACAACCTGCTTTTCCACGTGCCACAAGAACATTCCCAGCAATCCAGAGCGGGCTGGAGCCGCCAGGGCCTTGGATATTCAGGGATTTAATGAGATGCCCAATTAGGCTGAACCAGAGCCATTTGTTCCCTGTTACATTCACATTGAAACAAATCCTTCTCCTCTACTCAACCAAACGTTTGCTCCCTCCTAGAAAAACGGAATTTAATGCAACCCCCGTGGTCAGTTCAGCTCTGGGACCCCAAAATAGGAGGATCAACTTTGAGGGAGAGATTTGTGGGATCACCTGGTGCTGCAACAACAGGGAAATCAGAGCCAGGAGAGCCCCTGGAGATTCTTCCCAACTTCCCAAAATTAAGGACACAAAACTCAAGGACACAAACTCAAGGACACAAAACTCAAGGACACAAAATCAAGGACACAAACTCCCGGGAAAGCTCGAGATATTTAAAATAATCTGGGAGGGAGGAAAAAAAAGCTAAACCAGAGAGGACAATTCCCAAATTACTTTATAATCCCATTTTCAGGCATCTGTGTAACAACCTGCTTTTCCACGTGCCACAAGAACATTCCCAACAAATCCAGAGTGGGTTGGAGCCGCTCAGGGCCTTGGATATTCAGGGATTTAATGAGATGCCCAATTAAGCTGAACCAGAGCCATTTGTTCCCTGTTACACTCACTTTGAGGGAGAGATTTGTGGGATCACCTGGTGCTGCAACAACAGGGAAATCAGAACCAGGAGAGCCCCTGGAGACTCTTCCCAACTTCCCAAAACTCAAGGACACAAAACTCAAGGACAAAACTCAAGGACACAAAACTCCTGGGAAAGCTCAAGATATTTAAAATATCTGGGAGGGGAAAAAAATCTAAACCAGAGAGGACAATTCCCAAATTACTTTATAATCCCGTTTTCAGGCATCTGTGTAACAACCTGCTTTTCCACGTGCCACAAGAACATTCCCAGCAATCCAGAGCGGGCTGGAGCCGCTCAGGGCCTTGGATATTCAGGGATTTAATGAGATGCCCAATTAAGCTGAACCAGAGCCATTTGTTCCCTGTTACACTCACTTGAGGAGAGATTTGTGGGATCACCTGGTGCTGCAACAACAGGGAAATCAGAGCCAGGAGAGCCCATGGAGACTCCTCCCAACTTCCCAAACTCAAGGACACAAAACTCAAGGACACAAAACTCCTGTAAAAGCTAAGATATTAAAATAATCTGGGAGGGGAAAAAAATCTAAACCAGAGAGGACAATTCCCAAATTACTTTATAATCCCGTTTTCAGGCATCTGTGTAACAACCTGCTTTTCCACGTGCCACAAGAACATTCCCAGCAAATCCAGAGCGGGCTGGAGCCGCTCAGGGCCTTGGATATCAGGGATTTAATGAGATGCCCAATTAAGCTGAACCAGAGCCATTTGTGCTGCCATTCTTGCAGAAACCTGAGGGACTTCGCTGCCTGCCTCATTAGGATTTCGACAGAGAAAGCCTTGGTGGTTTAGAAAATAAAAAGAGAGCAAAGCAAATTCCTTTCCCGCCGTTCTGGTGGAAAAGGGGAGAGGGAAAAGGGGGGTTTGGGAGCAGTGCAGGGATTTCTGGCGAAGAGGAGGTGAGGCAGTGGCTGTTCCGGGTGAATCTTGGCCCCTGCACTTTTCATATCTCTCCAGGCGTCATTTCAAGTTCCAAGCCGAGTTAATGGGGCCAAACTCTCTTTTTTTTTTAAGTCCCAGTAAGTTCAGGAATGTGCCCAAAACAAGCTGGTGTCGGTGGTGTTCCTGCTGGGGCCGTGAAAGCTTTGGGGGGATGCAGCAAATGAAGTGTTGGGGTAAAATATTCCAGATTTGCCTCTTTTTTGGGGGTGGTTTCGATGAATTCTGAGCATTGTGGGGCTGCAAAGTCCCTTCTGTCCAGAGAAATTTCATATCTGTGGGCAAATCAGGTATAAGTTGGTTGAGGGCAATTATTAAAGGAGTGTTTACAAAGGCCTGGAGGGACTTTGGACAAGGGAGGGAGGGAACGGACACAGGAAGGCTTTAAGCTGGAAAAGGGAGATTTAGGTTGGATATTGGGAAAGAATTCTTGGCTGGGAGGGTGGGGAGGCCCTGGCCCAGGTTGCCCAGAGAAGCTGGCTGCCCCTGGATCCCTGGTGTCCAAGGCCAGGTTGGAGCAACCTGGGCTGGTGGAAGGTGTCCCTGCCCATGCAGGGTGGCACTGGATGGGCTTTGAGGTCCCTTCCAACCCAAACCATCCTGGGATTCCAACCCCTCAGTGTGTGGTTTAGAGATATTTCCGAGGAAGCAGCAGCTAAGAAGCAAATGATCTTCCATGACATTTGGGATGAACAGGACCACACTGATGCTCCACCTCGTGGCTGGATTTTGGTAG
Source organism: Chiroxiphia lanceolata (assembly GCF_009829145.1). NCBI lineage: Eukaryota > Metazoa > Chordata > Aves > Passeriformes > Pipridae > Chiroxiphia > Chiroxiphia lanceolata. The sequence continues at coordinate 64,083,882 of NC_045642.1, read as the reverse complement.
CAGAGGGGGGGAGCTACAGGGGTGGCTTCTGTTGGAAGCTTCCAGAAGCTTCCCTTGTCCTGTGGAGCCAATTCCAGCTGCCCCAGGACGGGCTTCCAAGGCCGGGCCCTTCGGGACGATGGGAACGCCTCTGGATAACGCAGTGAAGGACAGAAGGTTCTTAAGGCAGAAAGAATTCCAGCCAGGGAAGAGGGAGTGGGAACATGGGAATGATGCAGACCCTGAGATCGTGCAGAAGGAGGGGCAGGAGGAGCTCCAGGAGCTGGAGCCTGTGGGGAAGGGATGGGGGGCAACTGTGCCCCTGTGCCCGTGGGGACATCGGGGTGAGAGAACCCCCTGTGCCCGTGGGGAGCCCAGGATGGAGCAGGGGGATGCAGGAAGGAGCCCAGGATGGAGCAGAAGGAGGCCCAGGATGGAGAAAGGAGGTCCAGATGGAGCGGAGGAGCTCAGGATGGAGTAGGAAGGAGGCTCAGGATGGAGTAGAAGGAGCCCAGGATGGAGCAGGGGATGCAGGAAGGAGGCCCAGTGGAGTAGAAAGAAGGTCCAGGATGGAGTAGGGGATGCAGGAAGGAGTCCCAGGATGGAGCAGGGGATGCAGGAAGGAGTCCCAGGATGGAGCAGGGGGATGCAGGAAGGAGGCCCATGGAGCAGGAAGGAGGCCCAGGATGGAGCAGGAAGGAGGCCCAGGATGGAGCAGGAAGAACCCAGGATGGAGCAGGAAGGAGCCCAGGATGGAGCAGGGGATGCAGAAAGGAGCCCAGGATGGAGCAGGGGATGCAGGAAGAGCCCAGGATGGCAGGGGGATGCAGAAAGGAGGCCGTGACCCTGTGGGAGGCCCAGGATGGAGCAGGTCCTGGCAGGGACCTGGAGCCCGTGGAGAGGGAAGCCCACATGGAGCAGGTTTTTCCTGGAAAGGACTCGTGGTCCCTGTGGGGAACCCACCCAGTACAGCTCATTCCTGAAGGCTGACCCCATGGAAGATGACCCACGGGACAGTGGGGTGGGAAGAGCTGCTGCCTGAGGGATGGACTCACCTGGAGAGCTCCATCCAGGACTGTTCCCATGGGATGGACTCACACCAGAGATCCCTCCAGGATTGTCTTCCATGGGATGGACTCATCCTGAAGGTTCCATCCAGGACTGTCTCCCATGGGATGGACTCACACCAGAGATCCCTCCAGGATTATCTCCCATGGGATGAACCCACCCTGGAGGTTCCATCCAGGACTGTCTCCCATGGGATGGACTCACCTGGAGAGCTCCATCCAGGACTGTTCCCATGGGATAGACTCACCCTAGAGATCTCCATCCAGGACTGTCTCCCACGGGATGGGCTCACCCTGGAGATCTCCATCCAGGACCCCCATTCCCATCTCCCTGCACCGCTGGGGGGGAGGAGGGAGAACATGGAAGAAGGGGGTGTGGGGAAGGTGCTTTTAGGATAATTTTCCTCCCCACTCTTTGGCTCTGACCCTGCCAGCAATAAATTCCAGCGATATCCCCACTCTGATCCTGTTCTGCCCATGCTGGTGGATCAGGAATGACCTCTCCCAAATCTTGTCCCAACTCATGAATCCATGATATTATGGCCCAAAAGCTGAGGATCCGTTTGGAATTCCAAAGGCTCAGTCTCCCAGAATATGTGTTTCTCCGGTGGAGCAGAGCTGTGGGAGATCATCCCGTGGAGCTTTTTTTTTCCCCTCCCAGATGTTGTTTTTCTCCCTCCTGACACACTAAATCATCCATTGGGATCTTAACCACCACCTGGCCTCAGAGTTATAATCTTTTATTGACTGAAGCCCAACTCGAAGCTCTCAGGACAATAATGAATAGGTGCTTCTTGGATTGGCTCTCATTTATTGCAGAAAGAATTTACTAGATTTTTTGCACCAAGCAAAGCTCAATTTATGTCCAGATATGGGGTTTTTTTTCATATTAATACTCCAAATTATTAATATTGGCAGGCCGTGGTTGTGGGGACAGAATTCCCTCTGTTTAATTACAATAAGTATTTTAAATATATTTAATTCAATTACTGTTTAAATAATCAAATCCAGCTGAGTGCATTAGTTGCATTGACACCACATCTTAAACAATCTAAATGTTTAAGTACTCAGTGTGAATTAAAGAATCAGTTTGAATTAATGTGAAGCTATTATTTATAGCTATCTATTTATATTAATCATAGAAAAAGCAAGAGCTCCATTTCAGCACCTGCAGAAAATGTTTCCCACCTTCCTGCCCTCCAGGGGAAGCGAAGGAATTACAGTAAAAATCATCATTATGTGTTTGAAAGAGTTTAATTGGGAGAGTGGAAAAATGGAAGGGAGGGAGGGAAGGAAGGAGGGAAGGAGGAAGAAAGGGAGGAAGGAGGAAGGAAGGAGGAAGAAGGAAGGAGAAGGAAGGAGGGCAAGAGGGAAGGAAGGAGGGAAGGAAGGAAGGAAGAAGGAAGGGGAAAGAGGGAAGGAAGGAAAGAAGGAAGGAAAAGGAGGGAAGGAAGGAAGGAAGGATGGAGGAAGAAGGAGAGGAAAAGAAAGAAGGAAAGGAAGGAAGGAAGAAAGGAGGGAAGGAAGGAGGGAAGGAAAGGGGGAGAGGGGAGGGAAAGAGGGAAGGAAGGAAAGAAAGGAAGGAAGAGGAGAGGAGGAAGGAAGGAGAAGGAGGGAAAGAGGGAAGGATGGAAGGAAGGAGGAGAGGAGGAAAGGAAGGAAAGGAAAGGAAGGAAGGAGGAGGGAAGGAAGGAGGAAGGAGGAAGGAAGGAAGGAGAGAGAAGGAGGGAAGGAGGAAAGGAAGGAAGGAGGAAGGAAGGAAGGAAGGAAGAAAGGAGGGAAGGAAGGAGGAAGGAAGAAGGAAGGATGGAAAGAGGAAGGAGGAAAAGAAGGAAGGAGGAAGGAAGGAAGGAAGAAGAAAAAAAGGGAGGAAGAAGGGAAGAGGGAGGAAGGAGAGAAAGAAGGAAAAAGGAAGGAAAGAAAAGGAAAGGAAGCAGGAAAAGGAGGAAAGGAGGAAAGAAGGAAGCGAGCGAAAGAGGGAAGGAAGGAAAGAAAGAAAGAAAGAGGAAAAGAAGAAAGAAAGGAAGGAAGGGTTTACCCATTCCATCTGTCCCAGGTGCCAGCACTGGGTATGGACTGACCCTTTGATGCCCAGTTAAAATCCCTGGATCCACTAAAATGTCTCTTTCCAGTCTTTCTAATCCCTCAAACCTTTTTTTCCTGAACAGGCCTCCGATATAATTCTGTTCTAAAGCTCTTTTTTCCTTGCCAGGACACCCGAAAACCATCTTGAGCCCCACACTAAAACCACAGCCCTGCTGACAACGCCAACTTCCATCCTATTCCCGGTGAAATAGTCTGGAATTCCGTCTCTTTAATTCTCTGGACACCTTTGGGACACAACACCATGGTAGCTGAGCAACTTTTCATCTGGAAAGCAACTGAAAGAGGCTTTTTTTTCCCCGCCAGTTTCGTGTTTATCCTCTGGGAAAATGAGTCTAATCAGAGGAAAATGAGAAGTTAGAAAGGTTTTTGGGTTGCTCTGTCAGCAGCACTGAAGTGATGTTGGAATCCTAAAATCTTGGAGTTGTTAAGGTTGGAAAAGATCTGGGGTGTCCAAGGCAAAGCTGGACAGGGCTTGGAGCAACCTGGGCTAGTGGAATATATTTATTATATTTATTATATTTATTATATATATATATTATTTTATTATATTAAATTTATTTATATATTATTGTTTTTATATTTATTATATTAATTATGTTATTTGTATTAATTGATCATATTACATTAATTATATTTATTCTATATATATATTATGTTTATTTATTATATCAATTATATATATCGTATTATATTTTATATTATTTATAATAATTATATTACATTTATTTATTTATATATCTATTATATTATATATTATATTTATTATATTAATTATATTGTATTATATTATTATATATTATATTATATTTTCGATATTATAGTTTATTATATTATAAGTTTTATATATTATTATGTTTATTTATTATATTAATTATATTATAGTGTATTATATTAATTGTATTATAGTATATTTTATTAATTACATTACATTTATATTTATATATTATATTACATTATATTATATTTATTATATTTATTCTATTGTATCATATGACGATATTATATTTATTAAATTATTAATGATATTTATTTATATTATATTATACGATGTTTACTGTATTTATTATATAATATATTATATTATATTATTATTATATTATTATATTACCTTATATTATATTATTATGTTATTATATTATATTATATTATTATATTATATTATATTATTCCCTTTGGTTTCCCAGTGGATGGCTCAGATACATAAAACCCTTTGCACAGCAAATGTTTCTAAGCAAATATTAAAAGCTCAGTCCACCACGACTGAGAGCATCCCAAAAACCGCTTTTCTCAGGAAGGATGGGATATTTGAAAGCCTGGAAAAACCCTGGAAAACCTTTTCCATCCGTTAAACCTAAGTCTTCACTTTCAGCTCCTGCTCCTGAGTTAAGACCTTTTTCATCTTCCTTCATTCCTGATTTCCTTTACATTGGTGCCCTGAGATAATCAGATTATCAGGGAAGGATAAGAGACCTTAAGGATGATCCCATCCCACCCCTGCCATGGGCAGGGACACCTCCCACTATTCCAAGTTGCTCCAACCTGGCCTTGGACACTTCCAGGGATCCAGAGGCAGCCACAGCTTCTCTGGGAATTCTATTCCAGGTCCACCCCATCCTCCCAGGTAGGAATTCCTTCTCAATATCCCACCTAAATCTCCCCTTTTCCAGCTTAAAGCCATTCCCTGTGTCCTGTCCCTCCATCCCTTGTCCACAGTCTCTCTCCATATTTCCTGGAGCCCCTTCAGGTCCTGGAAGGCCACAATCAGGTCACACCAAAGTTTCTCCTCTCCAGGCTGAACAATCCCAGCTCTCCCAGCCTTTCCTCCCAGCAGAGCTGCTCCATCCTCTGATCATCCTGGAGCCTCCTCTGGACTCTCTCCAGCAGCTCCATGTGCTCCCCGTGCTGTTCCCAGGCTGGGAGGGGCAGAGGGGCATCTGAGGGGGCAGAGGGGCACAGTCCCCCCTGCCCTGCTGCCCACGCTGGGGGATCAGCCCATGGGGCATTTCCAGCCTCTCCCCCACCAGCACCCCCAGCTCCTTCTCCCAGGGCTGCTCCATCCCTTCATCCCACCCTGGATTGATCCCATGCAACCCCTGCCCTCAGTCTTCTTAAATCCCCTGTGATTCCCATGGGATTTCTCCAGTCTGTGGGGGTCCCTTTGGATGAGATGCCATCCTCCAGGAATGTCACCATGCAGCTTGGTGGCTCTGAACATCTCCTCCCACGGAGATAAAGTCAGACAGGAGCTGTTTCCCAGCCTAAGACACACCAAGGAACTGGGACAGAGAGAGAGGGGACACTTTAGGTGTCACCAGCGTCCTTCAAGAATCCCAGAATCCCAGAATATCCAGAGCTGGAAAGGACCCCAAGGATCATCCAGTCCAACTTCTGGCATTGCCCAAACATCCCAACAATCCCACCAAGGGCTTCCTCCCTTCCTCCTTCCTTCCTTCCTTTCTTCCTTCTTTTCCTTTCTTCCTTTCTTTTCTTCCTTCCCTCTTTCCTCCTTCCTTCCTTTCCTCCTTCCCTCCTTCCTTCCTTCCTTCCTTCCCTCCTTTCCTCCTTCCTTCTTTCCTTCTTTTCCTTTCTTCCTTCCTTCTTTCCTTCCCTCCTTCCCTCCTTCCTTCCCTCCTTTCTTCCTTTCCTCCTTCCCTCCTTCCTTCCTTCCCTCCTTTCCTCCTCCCTTCCTTCCTTCTTTTCCTTTCTTCCTTTCTTTTTCTTCCCTCCTTCCTTCCTTCCATTTTTCCACTCTCCCAATTAACTCTTTCAAACACATAATTATGCATTTTGTTGTAATTTCTTCACAGGAGGGTGACAAACATTTCCTGCAGGTGCCAAAATAAAAACCCCCCAACAATCCCGCCCTGTCCCTGGGAGCATTTTCCAAACACTCCTTGCTCTCAGCAGAAAATTCCAACTCATTCCACAGCGTGGGAGTAAAAAAAAAAAAGGAATCGCTTCCCATGCTCAGAAACATGGAAGTTGTAATGACCATGAAAACTGCAGCAGTGCAAGGGATGTTTCTGGGAAGGTTGATATCAGATAAAATGGCAATTCAATTAACTCCAGATGAGGGATGAGGCTGGTGAGAAAAATTAACGTATCACTGGGCTGGCGCCTTTCAAAAGGCCAGACAGGTGTAAACAGCCTAAAGCAATTTATTTACACCCTCCAAAAATCTCTGGAAGGAGGGATACGTCTCCCTGAAGTCAGTAAATAAGGTGAGAGGAAGGGAGAGCTCTGATTAAATTATTTCATGCAGTGAAATGAGTGCAGGGGCCCGAGTGCTGCTCTGAAAACCCTTCTGGTACAAACCAAGGGATGGGAAGACCTGAAAACTGGGATTCTTCTGGAAGGATCTCTCGTGAGCTGCCCATGACCCTGCTGTGAGGCAAAGTCTGCCCCAGGAGGACTTTAGGGGACTTTAAAAGCTGGGCTGATATCAGGGCCTGGTTCAGTTGGCATCATTTCATTTTTATTTCCTCAGTGTACTGCATTTCCAGTTTTCTGCTCCAGGACTTTCAAAAAACGACATCCAGGGAAAATTACATCCTTTGGAAGTGTGGGAAGCTTTGGAAAGCTCTCCAGGGGTGGGGAAAGAAGGAGGAGTTTTTGGAGCCCACGTACCCAACCTCGTGACAAACCCGCTGCAACCCAACCCCGGGGTGTGGCCCAAGAGGGAATTTGGGTTGATACTGGTGCGTGCCAAGAAGGGAATTCCGGAATCATGGGATGCTTTGGATGGGAAGGACCTTAAAAACAATCCCATTCCACCCCCTGCCATGGGCAGGGACACCTTCCACAATCCCAGGTTGCTCCAAACCCTGTCCAAGGTGACCTTGGGCACTTCCAGGGATGGAGCATCAAAGAAATCTTCCCTTCCAACCTTTCAGTGCCTCTTTGTGGAGACACCGGTCAAATTTATTTCCAGCTGCTGGAAAACTCCAGGGAAAAGCTCAGCAGGAGGAAATGGGATGAGATGAGAGAAGGATCTTTGCCCAAGGAGCTCAGCAGAAGGTCTGGGAGCAGGAGCTGGCTCAGGAACTTTGCTGTGACACCAAACACACACCTGGCTCAAGAAGGAATTTATAAAATAGACAAAACATTATATGAATATATAAAAATATATATAGAAAACATATATAAAAATATATACATATGAAACAATATAAAAATATAATAGATGTAACAGATATAAATATAGATAAATATATAAGATATAAGGTAAATGCTTGCAAATACCAGTTTTAAAAGGTTATTTACCGACTCGAAAAATATGTGGAGCCTTTTTGGCCTGTTTATTTATTCCGGAGGATCACCAAACCCACGTTATCTGTTGTTTTATCTGTAATTAGGCCAAAACAAGTTTGCTCCATTCATGTTAATCTGCGGTAATTACCGAGCGCTTCGCACATCCAGGCTTTTGAAAGCCGCTAAAAATCCAATTAAGGCGGAACTTGAGAATTCCTGCCTTGCTCCCGGACCGCCTGGAGCCCTTTGATCCTCGAAGAACATCGAGTCAAAGGCAAAACGAGCACTCTTCAAATCAGCTGGGCCCCTAAATGGTTGCTTGCATTTCCTGAGCTTTCTAAGCAAGGATTGGGGGGGTTCTGGTCCAGGCAGGTTTGATAAACTTCAGCTTTGGTCATGTGGTGCAGGTTTCCTGGGCTGAGGCTTTTCCCCAGCTCAGGGTTCATTTTATGCACCTGCTGCCCTGTTTTTCCTTTTTTTTTTTTTTTTTTTAATAACCTTTCCTGCTGTTTTGCCTCACCTGGAGCTCAGAATATGATTATAAAAAGCCTTCCCCTTCCCTTTCCCTTCCCTTCCCAAACCTTCCCTTCCCAAACCTTCCCTTTCCTTCCTTTCCCAAACCTTCCCAAACCTTCCCAAACCTTCCCAAACCTTCCCTTTCCTTTCCTTCCCTTCCCTTTCCAAACCTTCCCAAACCTTCCCTTCCCAAACCTCCTGGCAGCTGCATCCCGACCCGAATCCCTTCCTCTGCCAGCTGACCTTTTAAAGTCCTCCTGCCTGAGTTTAATCCCTTTTCCCATCCCGGGATAACAATTTGCCAGATTAAATTGGGGTTACTGGGTGAGTCATTTGCTTTATTTGTTCAAAACCTGGTTTGTTTTGTGTCGCTCTCCCAAATCCAGGGATGAAACAGGGAGGCTGAGCAGATTAAACGTGGGATATTTTTATTCCTAGGAGGAGATTATAATGCACATTTCCCTCGGGTCGAGGCTGGGAGAGATGGGGAGGCTGAATTTTGCAAGATGCCACGGGAGAATTAATTCCCAGCCCTGAGTGGGCTTTTTCCTGGGGGCTGGGATGGCTCCTCTCCCTCCCTTCACGTGCTGTGAGGAGCTTCTTGCCAGGGAAGTGAACATTGAAACCTCATCCTGTGGATTTTTTTCAGGTGTGGGAAATGGAACAGTGAGGAAATATAAATTTTAGGGGGGAAAAAAAACCCCAGGGAGATTTGGAAGAGAGATTCCATGTGAGCTCAGCTGCTCCAACCCCAGGGACATCCTCAACCCCTCCTGGGGAAGCTCAGCTGGATTGGGACTGGGGGGACTGAGGGGAAAACAAAGAGCAACATGAACCACAAAGAACAAAAATAGCAACAAAATCATCCCATTTTTCTCAGCTTGGAGGGATTTATGGAAAAATCTCCCATGTTCAGCCACCCCTCCCAACCACTGGAGATCCTGGAGCTTTGTTTGCAACAGGGAAGAAGAACAGAATTGAATTTCTGCCTCCTGAAGGCCCCTGGAGCACTTGGATAGAATTCAGAATGGAAGGAAATCCATGGATTTCTTCATCCCAGAGGTGATCCCTTTGTGTTTCCTCAGTCCAGCTGTTGTGGGAGCAGTGGCACTTCCAGAGCTTTCCCCTCCCTGGATGGTTTGAAATCATCAGATCACTGTTGTGCTCTGGAAGTGAACATTGAAACCTCATCCTGTGGATTTTTTCAGGTTTGGAAGTGGAACAATAAGGAAATATAAAGTTTTTTTTGGGGGGAAAAGCCACCAAGGAGACTTGGAAGAGAGATTCCATGTGAGCTCAGCTGCTCCAACCCCAGGGACATCCTCAACCCCTCCTGGGGAAGCTCAGCTGGATTGGGACTGGGGGACTGAGGGGAAAACAAGAGCAACAAAGAACCACAAAGAACAACAAAGACAACAAATAGCAACAAATCATCCCATTTTTCTCAGCTTAGAGTGATTTTTGGGGCAGTGCTCATCCAGGGATGGCAGCCACAACTGATGGAATCACAGGATCCTTTAAGTTGGAAAAGCCCTTGAACATCAAGACCACCACTGCCCCAAGTGCCACATCCACAGGGCTTGGAAATCCCTCCAGGGATGGGGACTCCACCCTGTGCCAGGGCTGGACAGCCCTTTCCAGGGAGAAATTCTCCCTAAAATCCAATTTAAACCCTCCCCGCTGGAGGTCGTTCCCTCTCCTCCTGTCCCTTGTTCCCTGGAAGCAGAGCCCAGTTCCCCCCAGGCTCCTCTCCTGTCAGGGTTGGGATGATTTCCATGGATTTCAGTGGATTGTGGATTTTTCTCCTGGAACAGGGACTTGCTGAAGCTGCTCATATTTCTGAGTTCTGGTGACCTCCGTAGGAAAATCCTGCCCTCATTCCACGCTGGATTTTGGTCTCTCTCGTGTCCCCAGCTGGAAACCCCTCGGACTATTTGCTGATAAGGTTTAAAAAGGGGCTGAGATATATTTTTCCCCTCTGTTCCAGGCAGCTCCACCTGTACAGCAGGTTCCTGCTAAAAATAAATCAGTAAATAAACCGTGTCGTGCTCATATTACACTGGGAATCTGATTTAAATCCATTTATTCACCGCATTAAAATATAAGTGAGAGCAAGGAAAAGGGGAAAAAAAAACTTGGCACCATAAAACAGTGTTTTTTGTCATGTTTTTGTGTCTCAGATGTTTGTTTTACAGCAGAACTTCCCGGGAAGAGCTCGCTGGGAGCTGCCAGGGAATTGCCAGCAATTATTTCTCTGGGATTTGCTTCAACAGCCCTGAGGTTTAACATTGTTTGATGCCTCCTGGAAAGCCCTGGGAAAGAAAGAACTTGGATTTTCTGCTTCTGCCCAGAGGGAATTCGTATTCCAGAAGGTGGGAAACGCCACATTCCCTCATTCCTGGCAGCAAAGGGAGAGGGAGAGGTGGGAGACCTTTTCCAACACCAGCATCATCCATGGCAGGGACAGCTTGGAGCTGGAGCTGCTTGGTGTCCTTCTGAGGGAGCCTGAAAGCAGGCAAAGATCTGGGAAAAGTAAAAATACATGGAAAAAACACCTCTGGGACACTTATTCCATCCCCCAAGACTCCCTTCCCAAACCTTCCCCTTCCCTTCCCAAACCTTCCCTTCCCAAACCTTCCCTTCCCTTCCCTTCCCTTCCCAAACCTTCCCTTCCCATACCTTCCCAAACCTTCCCTTCCCAAACCTTTTTGGAGAACAAGCTGTGCTCCAGGACTGTTTTTCCCACCCTGGGATAAGGATGAAGCCTTTGAGGGAGAGGGACCATCCCTGACCCCCTGCTCCGAGTAAGGAATCCCAGAATCATGGAATGGTTTGGGTTGGAAGGGACCTTTAAGCCCATCCCATTCCCATTCAGGGATGCCACTCCCTGGATGAAGTTGGATGGATCTCCCACCTGTGGTGAAAATCCAATTTTTCCCAGTTTTGAAAATTCCAGACTTGGACTAAACCCACCATTCCATGGGATAAAGAAGCAGGGATTTGACAGACAGGCAGTTCAACCTTTGCAGTTCCAGAGTTACTCTTATAAAACATCTTTTGTGAAGTAGCTGAGAATTCCCGTGGAAATTCCCTTGGGATTAGGCACATTTTAAACCATATTTTGGCTTTAATCTGCCACCCCCCCCGGTGTTTTCACTTTTTTACTGTGTTTAATAAGTTTGGAACTCGAGGTCAAGGGATCTCCCAGGGCCTGAGGGGGAGTTTGGAGGGGCAGCTGTGGATTGAGTAGGGAAAGGGAAAAAAATGGAAAATGAAAGAGGAAAAGGGAAAAGAAAAGAGAAAAAGGAAATAGGAAAAGGAAAAGAAAAAGGAAGAGAAAGAGAGAGAAAGAGAAAAAAAAGGAAAAGAAAGGAAAAGAAAAGGGAAAGGAAAAGAAAAAGAAAAAGGAAAAGAAAAAGAAAAAAGGAAAAAGAAAAAGGAATAAAGGAAAAAAAAGGAAAAGAAAAAAAGGAAAAAGAAAAGGAAAAAAAAGGAAAAGAAAAAGAAAAGGAAAGAAAAAAAAAGGAAAGAAAAAAGAAAAGGAAAGGAAAGAAAAAGAAAAAGGAAAGAAAAAGGAAAAAAGAAAAGGAAAGAAAAAGGAAAGAAAAAAGAAAAAAAAGAAAAAAGAAAAGGAAAGAAAGAAAAAAGAAAGAAAAAGGAAAAAAGAAAAAAAGAAAAAGAAAAAGAAAAAAAAAGGAAAAGAAAAGAAAAAGGAAAAAGAAAGGAAAGAAAAGAAAGAAAAAGGAAAGAAAAAGAAAAAGAAAAAGAAAAAGGAAAGAAAAGAAAGAAAAAAGAAAAGAAAAAAAAAAAGAAAAAGAAAAAGGAAAGAAAAAAAAAGAAAAAAAGGAAAAGAAAAAGAAAAAAGGAAAAAGAAAAGAAAGAAAAGAAAAGGAAAGAAAAAGAAAAAAAAAAAGGAAAAAGAAAAAAAGGAAAAAGAAAAGACAGAAAAGAAAAAGGAAAAGAAAGAAAAAAGGAAAGAAAAGAAAAGGAAAAGAAAAAGGAAAGAAAAAGAAAAAAGGAAAAGAAAAAGAAAAAGGAAAAAAGAAAAAGAAAGAAAAAAAAGAAAGAAAAAGAAAAAAAAGGAAAAAGAAAAAGGAAAGAAAAAGAAAAAAAAGAAAAGGAAAAAAAAGAAAAAAAAAGAAAAAGAAAAAGGAAAAAAGAAAAAAGAAAAAGGACAGAAAAAGAAAGGAAAAGAAAAAAAAAAAAAAAAAAAAAGAAAAAGAAAAAGGAAAGAAAAAGGAAAGAAAAAGGAAAAAAGAAAAAGGAAAGAAAAAGGAAAAAAAGAAAAGAAAAGAAAAAGGAAAGAAAAGTACACATCACACCTAAATAAAGCCAACCCAACCTCTCTTCCATGGGAAAAGTGCCCCTCCTCCAGGCATTTGCAGCTCAGGGATGGAAGCAGAGGCGGGGATTCGGGGATTCGGGAATTCGGGAGGAGTTCCGCTCCATTAATTCCTCCCTTTCCCCCCCGGAGCTCTGCCCTCTCCCTCTGGAGCTGCAAACGCTGGCGCGGCCCCGTTTCTCTCCTTGCTTTCCCACAAAATCCTGTCTCTCCTCGGGAAACCTCCGGCTGAGCCCGGGGAACTCTGGGCTTCGGATATTGAAGGGGAAAAAAATAATGTAAAATTCACGATAGAGAGAAAATCGGGATTATGGAAAAAAAAATCTCCAGTCCGAGTGACTCCCATCCACAGGCACGTTTGTTCTCCCAGGAGTTTGGGGTTCCTGTCACTTTCCTTTCCTGTCTCTTTTCCTTTTCCTTTGTTTCTTTTCTTTTCTGTTTTCCTTTCCTTTTCAATTTCTTTCTCCTTCCATTTTTTCCTTTTCCTTTTCCTTTCTCCTTTTCTTTTTCCTTTTCTTTTACTCAGTTTCTTCTTCTTTCTCTTTCCTTTTCTTTTCCTTTTTCTTTCCTTTTTCTCTTTTTCTTTTATTTCCTTTTTCTCTTTTCCTTTTCCTTTTTCTCTTTTTCTTTTCCTTTTCCTTTTTCCTTTTCTTTTCCTTTTCCTTTTTCTCTTTTTCTTTTCCTTTTCCTTTTTCTCTTTTTCTTTTATTTTCCTTTTCCTTTCTCTTTTCTTTTCCTTTTCCTTTTCTCTTTTCTTTTTCTTTTCCTTTTTCTCTTTTTCTTTTCCTTTTCCTTTTTCTTTTCCTTTTCCTTTTTCTCTTTTTCTTTTTTTTTTCCTTTTCCTGTTTCTCTTTCTCTTTTTCTTTTCCTTTTTCTCTTTTTCTTTTCCTTTTCCTTTTTTTCTTTTTCATTTTCTTTTCCTTTTCCTCTTTTTCTTTTCCTTTTCCTTTTTCTCTTTTTCTTTTTATTTTCCTTTTCCTCTTTTCCTTTTCCTTTTCCTTTTTCTTTTTCTTTTTCTTTTCCTTTTTCTCTTTTCCTTTTCCTTTTTCTTTTTATTTTCCTTTTCCTCTTTTCCTTTTTCTTTTCCTTTTTTCTTTTCCTTTTCCTTTTTCTCTTTTCCTTTTTTTCTTTTCCTTTTCTTTTCCTTTTCCTTTATTTTTTTCTCTTTCCTTTTTCTTTCTCTTTTCTTTTACTTTTACTTTCATTTTCTTTTTCTCTTTCTTTTCTTTTCTTTTTCTTGGAATAAATTCTCCCTGCCATTTGGGGCTCTGTTAAGTGAGGCCTGAGCTGCTGCCTCAGAAAGATTGAAGGTCTTGAGAGGCTGGAGGACCAAACAAGATTTTCCAACCTCAGTTATCCTGGGATTCTGGGATTCTCTAATTCCACGAACCAGGAGAGTGGAAAGTGCTCTTTGTACTTTCAGGATTTGATCTAAAACAACTTATTTTTCAACTGCAACATTTCATCCCTTGAGTTTCCTGAATCTCATTTGCCACCTTTTTAAGGGAAAAAGGGACAGGAGGAGAGGGAACGACCTCCAGCTGTGCCAGGGGAGGCTCAGGTGGGACATCAGGAGGAATTTCCTCTGGAAAGGGTGGTGAGGCCTTGGCAGGGGCTGCCCAGGGAGGTTTGGAGTCCCCATTCCTGGAGGGATTTCCAAACCCTGTGGATGTGGCACTTGGGGACATGGGGCACTGGTGGCCTTGGCAGTGCTGGGGATGGTTGGACTCGATGGTCTCAGAGGGTTTTTAAGTGATTCTCTTCTTCTAAACACATGGACACAAATATTTTCCTCCCTGCTCAAGCAAAACAGACCCAGGAGAGCAGCTCCCAAACACCAAAGAACTGGGAATGCCAAATCCTACAAAAGAAGGGAGAATCTTCCAAATTCCAATCATTTTTGGGTTTTTTTTGTTGTTCGTTTTTAAATTGATTTAAATTCAAGCCACAAAAGGTCCCAAAGTCTAAGGAGACAACAGCTTGAAGTGCAGGATGGTCGTGGAAGGAATTGCACCTTCATCCTTGCATCACTGTGTGAATTCCCAGGATTCATCCTTGCATCACTGTGTGAATTCCCAGGATTCATCCTTGCATCCCTGTGTGAATTCCCAGTATTTCCAGCACCATGAGGAATGCTCAGGAGCATCACAGGCCTGGAAGGGGTTACAAGGTGGTCAGAAAGAGATGGTGCCAGACCACAATAATGCCTTTTCATCATCCTAAAAGCTTAGGGAACTAATTCCGACCCCAAAGAGGGTTAAACGGGATTAGAAGCCGTTTTCCCGAGGAATAATCACGTTGTCATTCCAAAGAGGGAATGGGGGGTGGTTAATAATAATAAATCAGTGGGTAATAAATCAGGCATGCTCTTCCTGAGGGGTTTATTTCCCACAAGCACTAATCCCTGGGCTCTCAGGATGCTGCCTGAGAGCATCCAAGGTGGGATTTGGGAGACCTGGATGCTGGGGGAGGGAATGTGACCTCAGCTGGCAGGGGGAGTAGCAATAAATTTGCAAAAAATAAGGATTTTCAGCGTGTTCCTGAGGTCTGGATTATGGGATTGATTGATGGAGCTTAAGGGCTTGATGGGTCCTGAATTTGGGTCTCCAAAGCTGACTTGTGACGCCGGAAAAATGCGCTTCCCGTGCTCTTCCCTCGCTCTTCCAACATAATTCCTGGCACCAAACTCGGCTGGGAGCTCTGCAACACGTGATGCTGCAAAAACCAGGTGGCTGCTGAGCCTTTTGGCACCATCCTGATGCTTTTTTTTGGTGGAAAACAGCAAGTGAAGAGACAGATTTGAAGGCCGTGTCCGTGCACTGACATAACTGGGAGAGGAGAAATCCGGTCGTTAACATTCCGGGGAAAAAAAAATAAAAGAGGCCTGAGTTTGTCTGGCCTTTTCTGAGGGATAAAGCTCTTTTCCTCTTTGAATTCTGGAGCTGGAGGAGCAGCGTTTTGTGAGACATAAAATAATCAGAGCCCTGAAGGGGAACCTGGGGATTTTTTCCTTTGAATCCCTGTTTTTATCCATGAAGATCAACCCCTCCCACGGGCAGGTTGGGGGTATAAATAGGGCTCAGCAGGAGCTTTCAAAAGCTTCTGGTTCAGTGGAGAGGATCTGCCAAAAGCAGAGCTTTTTCCAGGGATATGTGAGTTGGGACAAGTTCCAGGTGTGGAGGGAGGACAGGCAGCTGATCTCTCACCACATGGGCAACGTGTTTATTTTCGTGTTTTCTTGTTTTCAAGTGTCCTCTCGACCTCATTCACGCTGAAAACTTGGCCTTGGCTTGCTCTGGGCACAGGGAGACCAAGCTCTGGTGTCCTGCACCCTGGGAAAGGGTTTAACGTGGAAACATGGAATGGTTTGGGTTGGAAGGGACCTGAAAGTTCATCTTGTTCCATCCACACCTTCCACCAGCCCAGGTTGCTCCAACCTGGCCTTGGACACTTCCAGGGATCCAGGGGCAGCCACAGCTTCTCTGGGCAACCTGGGCCAGGGCCTCCCCACCCTCCCAGCCAGGAATTCCTTCCCAATATCCCACTTAAATCTCCCCTTTTCCAGCTTAAAACCATTCCCTGTGTCCTGTCCCTCCGTGTTTTGTCCAAAGTCCCTCTCCAGCTCCAGCTTCCCATAAAATTCCCTTGCACCCCTCTCCAATGCCCCAAGTGGTTGTCCTTCCCTTCCCAAACCTTCCCAAACCTTTCCTTCCTTCCCAAACCTTCCCTTCCCAAACCTTCCCTTCCCAAACCTTCCCAAACCTTCCTTTCCCAGAGAAGCCTCATTATTTTCTGCTGCCAAAACCTTCCCAAACCTTCCCATTGGTACCACTTGTATAAAATGGAAATCTCTGCATTTGCTGCCAGAAAATGCCAAGAAAATCGGGAAAAACACAGGGTAGGAACAGGAATGGGAGAAACATTCCCAGAGAAACTGTGGCTGCCCCTGGATCCCTGGAAGTGTCCAAAGCCAGGTTGGAGCAACCTGGGCTGGTGGAAGGTGTCCCTGCCCATGGCAGGGGAGAACTTGCTGGCCTTTAATGCCCTTCCCATCCAAACCATTCCATGAATCCATTTTAAAATAAAAACTTACAGATAAACACCCTGGATTTTGACATCTGGGAGAAGATCCTGTTGGAGACAGAAAACCATCCCCATTTTGAGAACTACACGAGACAGGGAGAAGACCCCACCAAAAGGAAGGGAGCTGGATTTTCTGGGAAAGCTTTCCATCCTGAAATAATGTTTTTAAAGCAGCGAAGTGCCGAGAGCAGGGAGTTAAAGGGAAAATCTATATATGGGAAAGATATTTCCCCCTCCTCACCAGAGCTCTGCCTTCAGTGGCCACAAGGCAACAGTTTTTGCACAAACCAAGTAATTCTCTGCCAGGAGGGGAGGGAGGAGGGAGAAAACATGGAATTCACGGGCATGACGTGGGGAGCTGGAATGCAGGGAACAATGTTCCCTCTGTCCGGGGCGTTGCTGGAAGAGCAGGTCCAGTTTTTGGCCTCTGAAAAGGAGGGTGATAAATGGAAATGTCTGATGGAGCTGCTGGCAGAGGGTCCTGCAGAGGCACACACTGAATGCATTCAGGGGCTGGGAAAAAAAAGAAAAAAAAAAAAAGAGGAAAATTAGTCTTTAGCTTGAGCTCAGTGTCTAAAGGATCCATGAAAGGGCAGAAACATTCCCCTTCCTGAGCAGCCCTTTAATCCAGGGCTGGGAATGTGATGCCTATAAATAAACACCAGCAGAGTTGCACTGAGAGGAAAAGTACCAGTTGTTATTCCTTTTTTTTAATCATTATTATTTTTTTTTTTTTTAATTTTTTTTTTTTAATGAGGATTTAGAGTATCACAAAATCCCAGAATATTCTGAGCTGGAAGGGACCCCCAAGGCCCATCCAGTCCAACCCTCAGCCCTGCACAGGAACATCCCCAAGAGTCCCCCCCTGTGCCCCAGAGGATCATCCAAACCCTCCTGGAGCTCTGGCAGCCTTGGGGCTGTGCCCACTGCCCTGGGGAGCCTGGGCAGTGCCAACCACCCTCTGGGGGAACAACTTCAGTCACTCTTAAATTACACTTGACACAAATATTTGGATTCTCATTTGCTGTGGAGAGGAATCACAGAGAACATCCAACAGCACGGAGAAGTTGGGGCTGCCCCATCCCTGAAAGTGTTTAAACAGGTTGGACGGGGCTTGAGGCAACCTGGGCTAGTGGAAGGTGTCCCTGCCCATGGCAGGGGGTGCAATGAGATGGGCTTGAAGGTCCCTTCCAACCCAAATTCCATAATTCTAGGAACTATCCCAGTTTTTGCCTTGTTTCCCTTCCCGTTTTGTTAAAACACAGGTGGCTGAAGGAGTAGATGGAGTCCAAGGAATGAAGGATTTGAAGCTTTAAATCCATCTTTTTGTTTAAGCAAATTGAAAATAAATACCGTGGCTTTAAGCTGGAAAAAGGGAGATTTAGGTGGGATATTGGGAAGGAATTCCTGGCTGGGAGGGTGGGGAGGACCTGGAAAAGAATTCCCAGAGAGGCCATGGCTGCCTCTGGATCCTGGAAGTGTCCAAGGCCAGGTTGGATGGGGCTTGGAGCAGCACTTCAGGAGGACTTTTATCCACTTTGTTCAGGCAGTGGATGATAAAATGAGTCTGGAGGTGCTGGGGTTCTGCAGGATGGACTCTGACCCCTCCAGTGCTCCTCAGGCCACCTCTCTCTGCTCACTGAGCTCCCAGGAGACCCTTGAATCCAGGGTGGGATGAGCTGTGTCCCTGAAACTCTCCCTCCTCAGTGCCAGCCCCAGCACCTGCACTGTGTGTTCTCTCCAGAATTTATTTCATCAGTGAAATGAAACCCACTGAAAGATTATTTCTTCTGCCTGAGTGTGTCTCCACACTTCACTGGCACCTGGACAAGACCTTCCATCCTGCTCCTCTCTGCAGACTCCACACTCCATGGAAGACTCTGTCCCCAAACTGCTCTGCTCCTTGGGCTCCACCTCCTCCTCTTCATGGTTTGAAGGCTT